>NW_028288931.1:3479726-3640317 GCF_059628265.1 Tinamus guttatus
CTGGGTAGGACCAAATAGCCAAGGATGGTGCCCTAAAACCAGGGCAGCTCTGGAGGGAAGAGAGAGGAAAGAGGCTGATGTGGCTGGCACATGCTGTCCCCGCTGTGCTCCCTTCCCTCACCTTCCCATATTCCCGCTGCAGGTTTTCCAGGAGGTGCAGAAGCTGAAGGCACCGGAGAGGCTAAAGCAGAGACAGGAGTGGCGGGCCAGGGCCAGGGCCAGGGCCAAGGCCGAAAAGGAGCGGCAGGCACAGCAGAGCGAGGGGACCGCGGTGTAGGGACACGCGGGGCCCTGGCGCTGTCTGCAGGTGATGGAGCCGGCGCTTTAATGAATAAATAATGAATTGAAATAACGAAATAATGAATAACGTCCAGTGTTTGCAGACTCGTGTGCGACGCGCAAGTATCCAGCGGGAGCAAGCAGCTCAGTAGACCACAGGGGGCTAACAGGACCCTACAGGCTTTCGTGTGGACCCCAGGGGCTTCTGTCCGCACGGGACCGGGCGGCCCCTATAGACTTTTGAAGGGCCTACGGGACCGGGAAGAGCCTGTGGGTTTTTGGGTGGCCTCCCGGAGACTCCGTGTGCACTGGGCCGGGGGGGGCCCTGCGGACTTTCGTGCGGCCTTCCGGGCCTCCATGCACACTGGGCTGAGGGGCCCTAGGGGCTTTCGTGCCCGCACAATAGCCCATAGGGCCCACTCATCTCCATGCGCACGGAGGTCCCAGGACAACACACGAAAAGTCCATTGAGCTCCCCCGGCCCAGCGCGCACGGAGGCTCTCAGAGGCTGCACGAAAGCCTTTAGGGCCTTGCTTTGTGAGTATGCGTGGAGGCCTGGGGAGGCCGCAGGAAAGCCCTTAGGCCCCCACCCCGGCCCAGGGTGCATGGAGGCCTTTGGAGGCAGCACAATAGCCTCTAGGACCCCCCCAACATAGTGTGCATGGAGGTCCCGGGAGGACGCATGAAAGCCGGTAGGGCCCCCCCAGCCCAGTGCACACAACACCCCAAGAGGCCACACGAAAGCCCGTCGGGCCCCCAAGGTCCAGTGTGCATGGAGGCCCTTGGAGGGCGCACAAAAGCTTGTAAGGCCCCCCAGCCTAATGCGCATGGAGGCCCTGGAAGGCCACACGAAAGCCTATAGGGCCTCCCTGTCCCAGTGCGTACGGAGGCCCTTGGAGGCCACACCAAAGTCCATAGTGGCCCGGCCCAGTGCATATGGAGGCCCTTGGAGGCTGCATGAAAGCCCATAGGGCCCTCCCAGCCCAGTGCGCACAGAGGCCTTTGGAGGACACACAAAACCCCATAGGGCCCCCCTGTCCACTGCACATGGAGGCCTTTAGAGACCGCAAGAAAGCCCTTAGGCCCACCCTGGGCGTAGTGTGCACAGAGGCCCTTGGAGGCCTCATGGAAGTCTGTAGGACCTCCCAGCCCAGTGCACACAGAGGCCCTAAGAGGCTGCACGAAAGCCCATATGGCCTCCCCGGCCCAATGTGCGCAGAGGCCCTGGGAGGCTGCATGATAGCACGTAGGGCTCCCCCAGCCCAGTGTGCATGGAGGCCGCACAAAAGCCCGTATGGCCCCCCTGGCCCAGTGAGCACATAGGCCCCAGAAGGCCACACGAAAGTCGGCAGGGTCCTGATGGCCTAGTGCACATGGAGGCCCCAGGAGGCTGCACGAAATGCCGTAGGGCCTCCCCTGGCCCGGTGTGCACGGAGGCTCCGTGAGGCTGCACGAAAGGTCATGGGGCATTCCAGACCAGTGCGCATGGAAGCGCCAGGAGAACACAAGAAAGGCGTAGGGCGCCCCCTGGTGTTTTGCACATGGAGGCCTTGGGAGGCCACATGAATTCCTGTACAGCCCCCTCCAGTCCAGTGCTCACGGAGGCCCTTGGAGGCCGCACGAAAGCTCGTAGGGCCTCCCTCTCCCCAGCCCCGTGTCCATGGAGGACCAGGGAGGCCACCTGAATACCGATAGGGCCCCCCAGGCCAGTGCTCACGGAGGCCCTCTGAGGCCGCACGAAAGACCATAGGTACCCCTGGCCCAGTGCACACAGAGGCCCTGGGAGGCCACACGAAAGGTGTAGGGCACCTCCTGGTGTTTTGCATATGAAGGCCCCAGACGAACACACGAAAGGCGTAGGGTGCCCCCCCATGGTGTTTTGCACATGAAAGCCCTGGGAGGCTTCATGAATGCCCATAGGGCCCCCCCCGGTCCAGTGCTCACGGAGGTCCTTGGAGGCCGCATGAAGGCTGATAGGATCCCCCTGGCCCAGCGCGTATGCAGGATCCAGGAGGCCACATGAATACCCATCAGGACCCCGTGGCCCAGGGAGCACGGAGGCCCTCTGAGGCTGCACGAAAGCCCATAGGGACCCCTGGCCCAGTGCACAGAGAGGCCCTGGGAGGCCACAAAGGTGTAGGGCACCTCCTGGTGTTTTGTACATAAAGGCCTTGGGAGGCCGCACGAAAACCCATAGGGCCTCTCCTTCCCAGTACTCACAGAGGCACTTGGAGGCCGCGCGAAAGCTCATTGGGCCTCCATTGCCCCGTGTGCACGGAGGCACTGGGAGGCTGTACAAAATTCCGTAGGACTTCACCAGCCCAGTGTGTATGGCCGCCTGGGGAGGCAGCACAAAAGTCCGTAGGGCCCCTCAGCCCTGTGCACATGGAGGTCCTTGAAAGGCGTAGGGCATGCCCTGGTGTTTTGTGCATGGAGGCCCTGGAAGGCCACATGAAAGCCCGTATTGCCCCTTAGCCTCGTGTGCGCAGAGGCCCCAGGAGGCAGCATGCGAGTCAGTCAGAGGCCCATGGTCGCACACGTGTCATGAGCGGCACCTGTCCTCGACCGGACCCCATCATGCCAGGGAATGCAGGGAATGGAGGGGGGGGGGGAATGTATTAGGGAAAAGGGTGGAGAATCAGTGTCCCATCTTAAGCATGCAAATGAGATGCTAATGACATGCAAAGTCAATGGTAAAGAGAGCAGGACTGGCTGTTCAGACAGCACCAGTGTCAGCTTGGGGGGGGGAGGGCAGTCCTAAAGCCCTTTAGAGTTCAGAGGTGTGTTGCTGTTGCAGCCCAGGAGTTGTGAGATGTTCCTGCGATGCTAATGAGATGCAAATTCTATGCTAATGCGACCACGACTGTCTCTTCCCAAGATCTGTTCCTAGCCCTGTTTTCTAGCCAGGAAAGTGGTGAGGGACAAACCTGGTCCATGAAAAGAGGCGGGGCTTGGAGGAGCAGGGGCGGAACCGACTTTGGGGCATGGTCAGGGGCAGAGGGGCCGAGCCCAAAGAGTTTGGGGTGGAAACGGGACTGTTGTTTTTATTGTGTGGGGACCCTGGAGACGAGGGAGTTCCGTCTTCTGAGTAATGATCTACTAAATAGATGCTAATGATATGCTAATGAGGTCAGCTCTCAATGGGTGTTGCGAGGGTGTGGGGGCGTGGCCTGTAAAAAGGAGGGCGTGTCCACTGATGGAGGGGGCGGGGCCTCTGACGGGTCGCAGCCACTGGCGGCTCGAGCTGCCGGGAGGGGGCGGGGCCTCGGGGGGCGGGGCCCATTCCCGGCGCCTGCGCGGCCGCTCCCGTCCCCAGAGCGCGGGCGGGGCCGCTCGGGGCGCGCGGGCTCCGGGCCGGCTGCTCCGGCCGCTCCTGGCCCCGGGGCCGGCGGGTCCCGCCCGCTGCCCGCCCGGCCCGGCCCAGGTGAGCGGAGGCGGCGGCGGCGGCCGGAGCGGAGCGGAGCGGGGGCTCTGCCCGCCGGGAGCGGCGGCTCCGGGGCCGGCGCGGGGCGGGGGGCGGCTCGGGGCTGCGGGGCGGCCGCTGCCGCCGCCGGGAAATAAAGGCCGAAGGGCCGGAGCGCAGCGGCCGCCCCGGGGCTGCCCCGCGCCGCGGGCTGGGCCCGGCCGGCCCGGAGGGGGCCCCGAGCCGGGTCCCGAGCACGACCCGCCCCGACCCCCTTCCCGCCCCCCGCGCACACGGGGCTGGGGGGGCTGGGGCCCCTCTGCGCTGGGGGCAGAGGGGCTGCAGGGGCGGGTTGGGGGTCGCTGCCTCCCTGCCCCAGTGCTGCATTTCTGGGGCTCCCACGCGGTGCAGGGGCTGCTTTGGGGCTCAGAAGAGGGCGATTCAGCCCTGCGTTTTGCGTTGAAATCCAGCGGTTCAGTCTGACCTGTAACAGCCCCCAACGCTCTTGTTGGGGGCAACAACAAGATCGGGCTCAGGGGCCTCTCGCTCCCCAGTGGGAACGCGGCCGCTGGCATCGGCAGTGATGGGAGGGGGATGCTGGACAACTGCTTGGTCTGTGCAATGAAGGGGAGCAGCTCGGGAAGGGCCCCGACATGAGGTCGCTGCTCTTGGAGATGGAGGCAGCGGATGGAGCCAGGACTGTCCCATGGGGAATATTAATGTCCTGCGGGAAAGTGGAAGTGCCTCCCAGGTGAGAGACGGGAAGGGGAAGTAGGAGAACTTTGAAGTCCCAGTGCACAGTCACGTGCCCGATGGAACAGAAAGTTAATGCGGTGCTTTTGTTTTGGAAAAGCTTTTCATAAATTTCACAAAATGAAAAAAAAAAAAAGAGGAAAAGAAAGACGAGGAGAAGCGTGCTGATGTTTTTATACACGTCTGGGGATGTCTGTCATGTCCCCACACGTCTGTCTCCTGCTGTGAGTGACGCCCGTGAGTGCAGGGCCTGACCCCTCTGCTCCCGGCCGAGCCCCCTCATCGCCCCCATCCCCGCGGCTGGAGCCCGGCAGGGCGGGCGCTGGGTGTCCCGGCCCTGCTCCTGCCCTCCCGGCTCTGTCCCTGCCCCGACGCTGTCCCGGGCGGGCAGACGCCTCCCTGGGGCGCAGGGCAGTGGGGCCGAGCGCCCCGCGCCGCTCCCTGCGCCCGCGCTGGGGCAGGGAGGCTGCGGCCTCGGCTCCGTTGGGCGCTGTCGCTCCGGCTCCGCGCGGGAGCTCGGCCTGGCGCTTCCCGGGCTGATCCGCCCCGTGTCCCCGTGCGCTGGGCTGGCTCCGTGTCCTCCGGGAGAGCAGCCCGGGGCTGCCGTCCCCAGCACAGCCCGGGCCGGGGGCGACGCTGTCCCACGTGTGAGAGCAGCAAGCGGGAAGGAAACCCGGGGCCTCCTTGCGAGGGCGGCTGGGGCGGCTTCCTTGGCCGTGCGGAGCAGAACGACGCGGCCGGGCGGCCGCTCCACCGCGGCGCTCAGGACCCCGCGTTTGCCCCAAGGGCCCCGCGGGCCCCGCGCTGCGCCGCTCCCTGCGCCCCGGATCCCCCGCAGGGCCCGGCCGCCCTCGTGCTGCGGGTTCCTGCGGCCGGGCCGCGCGGGGCCACGAGCGCTGCGGCCGGAGTCCCTGTCCCCCGTTAGGGCACACGGGAGCGCTGGGAGCAGCGTGACCGGGGGGTCCTGTCCCCGGGCACCCCCGGGGTGTTCCCGGCCCAGCGCGACCCGCCCGTGCCCTGGGTGCCCCTTCCCGCAGCCCGGGCCCTGCTGCTCCTCGGGGCTGGGGGTGTCACCGCGCAGGGACAGCGGCCCGGGCCCCGCCCGTGTCCCTCGCGGGTGACACTCGCCCCGGGCGCGGGGCTGTCCCCGCCCGTCCCGTGCGGGCAGCGGGCGGCGCGGGGCGCGCTCGGCCCGGGGACACCGGCCGCGCCAGCGGGGGGGACAGGACGGGGGGGACCGGACGGGGGGGACAGGACGGGGGGGACAGGACGGAGGGGACAGGACGGGGGGACAGGACGGGGGGGGACAGGACGGGGGGCTCCATCGGCCCCGGGGCTGGGCGGGGAGCGGCGCTGAGGGGCGGGACCGGGCGGAGCCGGAACCGGAACCGGAGCCGCAGCCACAAAGGGAGCCGGGACCAGACGGAACCAGCAGCAGCAGCGTGAGCAGGAGCCGGTCCCAGTCCCGGGTGTGCGGGGGGCTGCGGTTCTGCCGGGAGCCGCGGGACCGGCACGGGCGGAAGCGCCGAGCGGAGCCGGAGGCAGCGCCGGAGCCGCCGGGAGCGGGAGCCGCGGGAGCCGCTGCTCGGGCGGAGGCCCCGGGCCGGAGCCGCCCCGGTGCGGGGCCCCTTCCCGGCAGCGGGAGCAGCCGCTGCCCCCGGGGCCCCGCGGGGCGGCCCGAGTCCCGCGCGGGGACGGCGAGAGCCGCGGGGGCCGGAGCTGGGGCCGGTGGCGTCGGGCCCGGCCGGGCAGCGCTCGCGGCTCCGGGCATCGGCACCGAGCGCGGTCCCGGTCCGGCCGGGGCTCGGCCCTGGCCCCGCTCGGGCCCCGCGGCCGTCGCGGAGCCCCCCGAGCGCTGGAGCCGGTGAGTAACGAGCGGGGGGCTCGGGGCAGGGGATGGGGTGCGCGGGGGTGCCCGGGGCTCGTGCGCGTCGAGCCCTGCGCCTATGGAATCCATAGGGGCTGCGAGCGCTGCTGTGACTGCAGCGTGACCCGTGTGCGGGGGCAAGGCCAAGGAGCAGAAACTTGTGCAGCTGATTGAGCTGATCATCTTGTTGGGTTTGTTTGTGACACACACACTTGTTTGGATGATGGGTCTAATTTATCTAATTACCTTGTTATCTTTCTTTATGTGATAAACCTGTGTCCCTGTTAGATCTGATTAATCTCCTTATCTTGTTGAACTGCTTTATGGGATAAAGAACAACTTGTTTATGGGGGTTGGAAGTGTTGGCTGGTGGTGACTGCTCGGTGTCCCTGTCACCTCTCTGCTGACAACTTGTCCTGCCTGAGCAGCTCCCTTATGAATATTGAATGTGTGTTGACTCCCTGATGATTCACTGCTCTGAGCTGGAAGGATCGGCTGAACCTCGAATAAAATGTTGGACTGACCCCATGGTGGCTGCTGCCCTTGTCTCTCTCCTGCTCCCCTGTTGTGCCCACAATGTGCCCACCTGCCAAGGTTGTAAATCACTCACTGTCACAACTGGCCTCCTCACATCACCTGGAAGAGCTCATCCACATGGCATGATTAGCTCCTGAGCTGGTTAATGAATTAGTTAATTGAATAATTGGCTCATTAGCAGTCCCTCCCTCGTAATTAACGAGTCTGGCAGTTGCACAAACAGTGGACAGAGGGGGGTCCCGAGGTGCCTTTCGCCCATATTCTAAGTCGTGCACGAAGGTTCGGCCTGGTGCATGGGGGCTTCCCTGCGGCCGCGGCGCCCGCGAATGGACCCCCACCTCCGGTGAGGGTCCACGCGCCCACCCAGCCCCCTCCCCCCACCCGGCCCAGCCACCCGCCCCTGCCCTCCCCCACCCGCACTAAGGGGGCTGCCACCCCCCAACCCCAAGGCCTCTGTTTTGGGGCTGAAAACAGACGACTTGGTCTCCGTTTCCGAGCTCCAAAACGCACGACTTAGTCTCCGTTTCTGAGCTCTGTAACCAGCGCAAGGCACCCGGTTCTGAGCATCAGAAACGCAGCACTTAGTCTCTGCTGGGGAGGCCTCAGGGCAGCCCCCAGAGCCTGGTTTGGAGCATCCCAAATGGAGACTTGGCCTCTGTTCTTGAGCCCTCCAAGCAGCTCCTGGAGGCTGATTGCAAACCCAGAAACGCAGGACTCGGCCTCCATTCCTGAGCCCTCCAACCAGCCCCCAGAGCTGCTGTGGAGCCCCCAAAACGCAGCACTTGGTCTCCATCATGGAGCCCCAAACCACCCCTGAGCCTGGGGGGAAGGCCCAGGAAGGCAGCACTGGGGAACAGGCTCCATCCTGCAGCTCTGGGGCTGCTTGGGAGCTCAGGGAAGGGAGCCAGGCCCAGGAGCCCTCCTGGAGCTCCCAAGGGCAGGATGGAGCTGCCCTTGCTGAGCCCCAGGCAGCCCCAAACCCTCAGGGCTCTTCCAGCTCCACCAAGGCACAAGTTGCCCCCCTGTTTCAGAGCCCCAGAACACAGGACTGTGCCTCTGTTTTGGAGCCCCAAAACACAAGGCTGAGCCTCCATTTCTTGAGCTCTGACCCCACCCCAAGGCTCTTTTGGAGCCCCAAAAGGCAGCTCCAAAGCAGCCCAGGGGGCTGGTGGGAGCCCAGAAAGGAGCCTGAGCCCCCAAACCCCAAGATTTTGCTGCCCTTTCCAAACCCCTAAGCCCGGCCCTTCCCCTGAGCCTGTCCCCAAGCACCAGAACCCCAGGTCTGAATCCCCCTCCCTTTCTGAGCTCCCGAACCAGCCCCAGGAGCCGGGATGGGGGCCCAGAAACACAGGAGGGAACCTCCATTCCTGAGCCCCCAAAGCAGCCCCCGGAGCCCGTGGGGGAGCCCAGAGCTGCTGCAGCCCCCCAGGCTGCCCCTTCGCCCCTGTTCTCACCCCCCGGAGACACCCGGCCCAGCCCCGTGTGCGTTGGGGAGGGGGCGGGAAGGGGGTCGGGGCGGGTCGTGCTTGGGACCTGGGTCGGGGCCCCCTCTGGGCCGGCCGGGTCCAGCCCGCGGCGCGGGGCAGCCCGGGGCGGGCGGGCGGCCGCTGCGCTCCGGCCCTTCGGCCTTTATTTCCCGGCGGCGGCAGCGGCCGCCCCGCAGCCCCGAGCCCGGCGAGCGCGGCCGCTCCGCGCCCCGCCGCTCCCGGCAGCAGCAGCCCCGGCGGGCGGCAGAGTCCCCCGCCCTCGGCCTGGCTACGGCCGCTACCGCCTCTTACCTGGGCCCGGGCGGCCCGGCCGGGCCGGGGCAGCGCGGCCGGAGCGCGACCAGCCCAGACACCACCGCGCCGAGCGCCGCCACCGCCGCCCGCGCCCGCTCGCGACTGAGGGAGGCGTGGCCGCCGCGCAGGCGCGGGAAAAGGCCGCCCGGCCCCGCCCCCTCGCGCCTCCGCCCCTCGCGGCCAGCGGCCCCACCATGCCCCATGACCACGCCCCCCTCCTTGACCACGCCCTCCTCTGACCGCGCCCACGCGGCTCTGGCCACGCCCCCAGCGCGCACCGCGTTTCTACTTCGGTTAATTAGCATAGAGGACCTGTCCTGCCCCCAGCCCCTCCCCCCCATCCCTGGCTCCGCCCCACTGCCACTTGTGTCACGAGCAGGTCGTTCTCAGCTCGCCGCGCGCTGGGCAATGGCAGATCCCGCACGAGCGGTTGGAATGGGTTGTTAGCTGCAGCGCGGGGGGGGGGGGGAAGACTGCAGGGGACTGAGCCCCTGAGCGCCAGTCTGGGCCCTCCTGCAGGATCGGCCACCGCCCAGCGCGTGGGTGGAGCCAGGGCCGAGGGGGCGGGGCCGGGGCGAGGACAGAGTGGCTCTCTATGGTTGGCTTCTCTATGAAGCCCCTCACACAGTGGATTCTCTAGGATGAATTTGATAACCATAATCATCACTGTGGACGGTGACATGCTGATGAGGGGGGCAGAGCCGTCTGAGAGGGCGGGGTGAAGGCGGAGAGGGCGTGACCAGGGCCTAGGGGGCGTGGCCAAAGGGCAGGAGGCAAAGGGGATTCAGGGCCGTGACTTGGTGCCGCAGAAAACAGCCCGCTCTGGGGTGATGAGGGCAGCCAACGTCTGGGAGGTGAGGGGGAAGGCGGATGACAACCCTGGTGGGTGCTCTAGACCACCTGAAACTGCCCGGAGCTGTTAACACTCGTTGTGCTGCATGAGCAATGAGATGCTAATGATATGCTAAGAAGGTCCTCCCTCTCCTCTAAACGACCTTCTATGCTAATTAACGGAAGTAGCAACGTGGTGCGAGCTGGGGGCGTGGCCAGGCCGGCGTGGGCGCGGTCAGAGGAGGCGTGGCCAAGGAGGGGGGCGTGGCCACGGGGCATGGCGGGGCCGCTGGCCGCGAGGGGCGGAGGCGCGAGGGGGCGGGGCCGGGCGGCCTTTTCCCGCGCCTGCGCGGCAGCGCCCCCTCCCTCAGTCGCGGGCGGGCGCGGGTGCGGGCGGCGGTGGCGGCGCTCGGCGCGGGGGGCTCTGGGCTGGCCGCGCCCCGGCCGCGCTACCCCCGCCGGGCCGGGCCGCCCGAGCCCAGGTAAGAGGCGGTAGCGGCCGGACCGGACCGGGCCAGGCTGGGGCCGGGGAAGGGCGGGGGCCGCGGGGGACTCTGCCGCCCGCCGGGGCTGCTGCTGCCGGGAGCGGCGGGGCGCGGAGCGGCCGCGCTCGCCGGGCTCGGGGCTGCGGGGCGGCCGCTGCCGCCGCCGGGAAATAAAGGCCGAAGGGCCGGAGCGCAGCGGCCGCCCGCCCGCCCCGGGCTGCCCCGCGCCGCGGGCTGGACCCGGCCGGCCCGGAGGGGGCCCCGACCCAGGTCCCAAGCACGACCCGCCCCGACCCCCTTCCCGCCCCCTCCCCAACGCACACGGGGCTGGGGGGGCTGGGCCGGGTGTCTCCGGGGGTGAGAACAGGGGCGAAGGGGCAGCCTGGGGGGCGGCAGCTCCAGGCTCCCCCACGGGCTCCAGGGGCTGCTTTGGGGGCTCAGGAATGGAGGTTCCCTCCTGTGTTTCTGGGCCCCCATCCCGGCTCCTGGGGCTGGTTCGGGAGCTCAGAAAGGGAGGGGGATTCAGTCCTGGGGTTCTGGTGCTTGGGGACAGGCTCAGGGGAAGGGCCGGGCTTAGGGGTTTAGAAAGGGCAGCAAAATCCTGGGGTTTGGGGGCTCAGGCTCCTTTCTGGGCTCCCACCAGCCCCCTGAGCTGCTTTGGAGCTGCCTTTTGGGGCTCCAAAAGAGCCTTGGGGTGGGGTCAGAGCTCAAGAAATGGAGGCTCAGCCTTGTGTTTTGGGGCTCCAAAACAGAGGCACAGTCCTGTGTTCTGGGGCTCTGAAACAGGGGGGCAACTTGTGCCTTGGTGGAGCTGGAAGAGCCCTGAGGGTTTGGGGCTGCCTGGGGCTCAGCAAGGGCAGCTCCATCCTGCCCTTGGGAGCTCCAGGAGGGCTCCTGGGCCTGGCTCCCTTCCCTGAGCTCCCAAGCGGCCCCAGAGCTGCAGGATGGAGCCTGTTCCCCAGTGCTGCCTTCCTGGGCCTTCCCCCCAGGCTCAGGGGTGGTTTGGGGCTCCATGATGGAGACCAAGTGCTGCGTTTTGGGGGCTCCACAGCAGCTCTGGGGGCTGGTTGGAGGGCTCAGGAATGGAGGCCGAGTCCTGCGTTTCTGGGTTTGCAATCAGCCTCCAGGAGCTGCTTGGAGGGCTCAAGAACAGAGGCCAAGTCTCCATTTGGGATGCTCCAAACCAGGCTCTGGGGGCTGCCCTGAGGCCTCCCCAGCAGAGACTAAGTGCTGCGTTTCTGATGCTCAGAACCGGGTGCCTTGCGCTGGTTACAGAGCTCAGAAACGGAGACTAAGTCGTGCGTTTTGGAGCTCGGAAACGGAGACCAAGTCGTCTGTTTTCAGCCCCAAAACAGAGGCCTTGGGGTTGGGGGGTGGCAGCCCCCTTAGTGCGGGTGGGGGAGGGCAGGGGCGGGTGGCTGGGCCGGGTGGGGGGAGGGGGCTGGGTGGGCGCGTGGACCCTCACCGGAGGTGGGGGTCCATTCGCGGGCGCCGCGGCCGCAGGGAAGCCCCCATGCACCAGGCCGAACCTTCGTGCACGACTTAGAATATGGGCGAAAGGCACCTCGGGACCCCCCTCTGTCCACTGTTTGTGCAACTGCCAGACTCGTTAATTACGAGGGAGGGACTGCTAATGAGCCAATTATTCAATTAACTAATTCATTAACCAGCTCAGGAGCTAATCATTCCATGTGGATGAACTGTTCCAGGTGATGTGAGGAGGCCAGTTGTGACAGTGAGTGATTTACAACCTTGGCAGGTGGGCACATTGTGGGCACAACAGGGGAGCAGGAGAGAGACAAGGGCAGCAGCCACCATGGGGTCAGTCCAACATTTTATTCGAGGTTCAGCCGATCCTTCCAGCTCAGAGCAGTGAATCATCAGGGAGTCAACACACATTCAATATTCATAAGGGAGCTGCTCAGGCAGGACAAGTTGTCAGCAGAGAGGTGACAGGGACACCGAGCAGTCACCACCAGCCAACACTTCCAACCCCCATAAACAAGTTGTTCTTTATCCCATAAAGCAGTTCAACAAGATAAGGAGATTAATCAGATCTAACAGGGACACAGGTTTATCACATAAAGAAAGATAACAAGGTAATTAGATAAATTAGACCCATCATCCAAACAAGTGTGTGTGTCACAAACAAACCCAACAAGATGATCAGCTCAATCAGCTGCACAAGTTTCTGCTCCTTGGCCTTGCCCCCGCACACGGGTCACGCTGCAGTCACAGCAGCGCTCGCAGCCCCTATGGATTCCATAGGCGCAGGGCTCGACGCGCACGAGCCCCGGGCACCCCCGCGCACCCCATCCCCTGCCCCGAGCCCCCCGCTCGTTACTCACCGGCTCCAGCGCTCGGGGGGCTCCGCGACGGCCGCGGGGCCCGAGCGGGGCCAGGGCCGAGCCCCGGCCGGACCGGGACCGCGCTCGGTGCCGCCGCCCGGAGCCGCGAGCGCTGCCCGGCCGGGCCCGACGCCACCGGCCCCAGCTCCGGCCCCCGCGGCTCTCGCCGTCCCCGCGCGGGACTCGGGCCGCCCCGCGGGGCCCCGGGGGCAGCGGCTGCTCCCGCTGCCGGGAAGGGGCCCCGCACCGGGGCGGCTCCGGCCCGGGGCCTCCGCCCGAGCAGCGGCTCCCGCGGCTCCCGCTCCCGGCGGCTCCGGCGCTGCCTCCGGCTCCGCTCGGCGCTTCCGTCCGCCCGTGCCGGTCCCGCGGCTCCCGGCAGAACCGCAGCCCCCCGCACACCCGGGACTGGGACCGGCTCCTGCTCACGCTGCTGCTGCTGGTTCCGTCTGGTCCCGGCTCCCTTTGTGGCTGCGGCTCCGGTTCCGGTTCCGGCTCCGCCCGGTCCCGCCCCTCAGCGCCGCTCCCCGCCCAGCCCCGGGGCCGATGGAGCCCCCCGTCCTGTCCCCCCCGTCCTGTCCCCCCCGTCCTGTCCCCCCCGTCCGGTCCCCCCCGTCCTGTCCCCCCCGCTGGCGCGGCCGGTGTCCCCGGGCCGAGCGCGCCCCGCGCCGCCCGCTGCCCGCACGGGACGGGCGGGGACAGCCCCGCGCCCGGGGCGAGTGTCACCCGCGAGGGACACGGGCGGGGCCCGGGCCGCTGTCCCTGCGCGGTGACACCCCCAGCCCCGAGGAGCAGCAGGGCCCGGGCTGCGGGAAGGGGCACCCAGGGCACGGGCGGGTCACGCTGGGCCGGGAACACCCCGGGGGTGCCCGGGGACAGGACCCCCCGGTCACGCTGCTCCCAGCGCTCCCGTGTGCCCTAACGGGGAACAGGGACTCCGGCCGCAGCGCTCGTGGCCCCGCGCGGCCCGGCCGCAGGAACCCGCAGCACGAGGGCGGCCGGGCCCTGCGGGGCATCCGGGGTGCAGGGAGCGGCGCAGCGCGGGGCCCGCACGGCCCTTCGGGCAAACGCGGGGTCCTGAGTGCCGCGGTGGAGCGGCCGCCCGGCCGCGTCGTTCTGCTCCGCACGGCCAAGGAAGCCGCCCCAGCCGCCCTCGCAAGGAGGCCCCGGGTTTCCTTCCCGCTTGCTGCTCTCATACGTGGGACAGCGTCGCCCCCGGCCCGGGCTGTGCTGGGGACGGCAGCCCCGGGCTGCTCTCCCGGAGGACACGGAGCCAGCCCAGCGCACGGGGACACGGGGCGGATCAGCCCGGGAAGCGCCAGGCCGAGCTCCCGCGCGGAGCCGGAGCGACAGCGCCCAACGGAGCCGAGGCCGCAGCCTCCCTGCCCCAGCGCGGGCGCAGGGAGCGGCGCGGGGCGCTCGGCCCCACTGCCCTGCGCCCCAGGGAGGCGTCTGCCCGCCCGGGACAGCGTCGGGGCAGGGACAGAGCCGGGAGGGCAGGAGCAGGGCCGGGACACCCAGCGCCCGCCCTGCCGGGCTCCAGCCGCGGGGATGGGGGCAATGAGGGGGCTCGGCCGGGAGCAGAGGGGTCAGGCCCTGCACTCACGGGCGTCACTCACAGCAGGAGACAGACGTGTGGGGACGTGACAGACACCCCCAGACGTGTATAAAAACATCAGCACGCTTTTCCTCGTCTTTCCTCTTTTTTTTTTTTCATTTTGTGAAATTTATGGAAAGCTTTTCCAAAACAAAAGCGCCGCATTAACCTTCTGTTCCATCGGCCACGTGACTGTGCACTGGGACTTCTAAGTTTTCTTGCTTCCCCTTCCCACCTCTCACCTGGGAGGCACCTCCACTATCCCGCAGGACATTATTATTTCCCACAGGACAGTCCTGGCTGCTTCCAGCCCTGGCTCCCTCGGGCAGCTCCACCGGGGTGTCCAGGGGATGCTCCTCTGCGATGGCTCTGGCAGCTCCTTCCTCTTCTGCCGCCTCCCACCCTTCCTGGCTGGGAACCAAAGTCCCAAAAGCAGCGGCAGCAACAGCAGGACGGCAGCGAACGCGCTCCCGAGGGAAGCGCTGGCTGCGACAAGCAGGCTGGAACAACCGCTGCCTCCATCTCCAAGAACAGCGACCTCATGTTGGGGCCCTTCCCGAGCTGCTCCCCTTCATTGCACAGACCAAGGAGCCGTCCAGCATCAGCCCCCGGCGCTGCCACTGACACCCTGCGGCCGCGTCCCCAGCGGGAGCGCGAGGCCGCTGAGCGTGAGGCCCTGCTGCGCCCTCGAGGCCGCTACGGAGAGGACGTGAAGGTGCCGCTGATGCCCCGCGTCCACCTGGAGGAAAGAGAACACACAGACAGAAGAAATTTTACCAACACCTTTTAGATAAACCTCTTTTCTTTCTTCTTCTTTTTTGTTTTTAAGGTAAGGTTAGATAGAGCTGGTTGCATTGTTTTGGAGCAGCTTTTTGACTTGCATGCTTATCGACACAAATGCTTCCAACGCTTCTGCAACACTTCTGCGTTGTTGACTGGGGTCTCCAGCAGAAACTTGATGGGATCAGCGTCCAGCCTGTCCCGCAGCTGCCGATAATCCCTGCACTGCCAAGATGGGCTCTGCTGGGTTCTCCCTCTCCCAATCCACTCTTGCGCTTGCAATATTTTCCCTTGACAAGCTGCCTATTGACATCATATTTAATGTTGCATCCAGGTGAAACCAGTAGTTCATTGTCAGTCCATCCACAGCAAACAGAGCCCCAGAGTTGGCCCAACCATGAACAAAGGGGGCCTCTCGCGCCAGAACTCGGTCAGACGCAGCAGCTGGGCCTGGGGCCCGGGGCTGCCCCGTCCCCACGGCGCCCGAATGGAGCCCCCACTCAGGGAAGGTCCCCCCCCCACCCTCCCACCCACCCCGAGGGCTCCCCACTCTGCTCTGGGCGCTGCAGAGCGGAGCACCCGCTCGCTGCTCCCGGCAGCACAACCGCAGGGCCGGGCTCTGCTCTGAACCCCAAACCCGGCCCAAGGGCTCTGTTTGGAGCACCAAAACACAGGACTTGGTGCCCGTTGCTGAGCTCTGCAGCCAGGCCCTGGGGGCGCTTGGGGAGCCCTAGAAACGTAGCACTTTTAGCCTCAGGTTCAGAGCTCAGAAACGCAGGACTGAAGCTCTGTCTCTGAACGTGCCCCACAGGCCTGGGAACACATTTGCAGGTCCCCAAAACACAGCACTTGGCCACCGTTTCTGAGCCCCCAAATTGCCCTAGGAGCAGGGTGGGGAAGGGCCAGAAACACAAGGCTCGAAGGGGAGGCGAGATCCTTAAATTTGAGGTCTGAAATAAGAGGGTTGGGGGCTGTTACAGGTCAGACTGAACCGCTGGATTTCAACGCAAAACGCAGGGCTGAATCGCCCTCTTCTGAGCCCCAAAGCAGCCCCTGCACCGCGTGGGAGCCCCAGAAATGCAGCACTGGGGCAGGGAGGCAGCGACCCCCAACCCGCCCCTGCAGCCCCTCTGCCCCCAGCGCAGAGCGGCCCCAGCCCCCCCAGCCCCGTGTGCGTTGGGGAGAGGGCGGGAAGGGGGTCGGGGCGGGTCGTGCTCGGGACCCGGCTCGGGGCCCCCTCCGGGCCGGCCGGGCCCAGCCCGCGGCGCGGGGCAGCCCCGGGGCGGCCGCTGCGCTCCGGCCCTTCGGCCTTTATTTCCCGGCGGCGGCAGCGGCCGCCCCGCAGCCCCGAGCCGCCCCCCGCCCCGCGCCGGCCCCGGAGCCGCCGCTCCCGGCGGGCAGAGCCCCCGCTCCGCTCCGCTCCGGCCGCCGCCGCCTCCGCCGCTCACCTGGGCCGGGCCGGGCGGGCAGCGGGCGGGACCCGCCGGCCCCGGGACCAGGAGCGGCCGGAGCAGCCGGCCCGGAGCCCGCGCGCCCCGAGCGGCCCCGCCCGCGCTCTGGGGACGGGAGCGCCCGCGCAGGCGCCGGGAAGGGGCCCCGCCCCCCGGGGCTCCGCCCCTCCCGGCACCTCGAGCCGCCAGTGGCTGCGACCCCGCCCCCTCCTTCGGTGGACACGCCCCTATTTACCAGGCCACGCCCCCACCCCGCAACACCCAATGAGATCTGACCTCATCAGCATATCATTAGCATAATTTAGCAGCTCATTACTCAGTAGACAGAGCTCCCCTGTCTCCGGGGTCCCCACAGAATAAAAGCAACTGCCCCCCCTCCCCCCCCCCCACACACAGTCTTTGTGCCCTGCCCCTCTGCCCCTGACCATGCCCCAAAGTCAGTTCCGTGCCTGCTCCCCCAAGCCCCGCCTCTTTTCATGGACGAGGTTTGTCCCTCAGCACTTTCCTGGCCAGAAAACAGGGCTAGGAAAGGATCTTGGGAAGAGACTGTTGTGGTCTCATTACCATATACTTTGCATCTCATTAGCATCTCAGGAAGGTCTCACAACTCCTGGGCGGCAACAGCAACACACCTTTGAACTCTAAAGGGCCTTAGGACCGCCCTCCCCCCCCCCCCCAAGCTGACACTGGTGCTGTCTGAACAGCCAGTCCTGCTCTCTTTACCATCGACTTTGCATCTCATTAGTATCTCATTTACATGCCTACGATGGGACACTGATTCTCTGCCCTCTTCACCAACACCCCTCCCAATTTCCTGGCCTGATGGGGCCTGTCCGAGAACAGGCGCTGCTTACGACGCGTGTGTGGCCAGGGGGCCCCGAGGGATGTTCGTGCAGCCTTCCGGGGCCTCTGCGCGCAAAACACCAGGGTGTCCCTACGCCTTCCGTGCGACTTCCAAGGGCCTCCATGTGCACGGGCCTGAGGGGGCCCTTTGGGCAAGGCGGCCGTACGCACTGGGCTGGCAAAGTCCTATGGACTCTCATATGGCCTCCCAGGGCCTCCAGGGTCCCAAAAGGCTTTTGTGAGGCCTCCGAGTGCACTGCGCTGGGGGAGCCGCACGGCTCTTGTGGGGCCTCCCAAGGCTTCCGTTTGCGCTGGGCCGAGATGACCCTACGGGCTTTCGTGTGGCCTCCAAAGTAGGCACCTTCTCCCAGATACACTCTAAAAGGGTTACTAAGTCTTTCCTGGGGATTTTCCGGTTCTGCTTTTGAGACTTTCCACCTGCCATGGTTCCCAAGCCGCTCACCTATATTTAGGCGATGGGGGCACACCGGAGTTCTTCCTGCTCCATTCCTGGCTCGGCTGGGCTACGCTGCCTGGTTCGGACTTTGTGATCCTCCTCATTTGTAGGAGAAAGGGAGACTGCTGACACCAGTTGGTCATCAACAAGACTCGTTTATTAGTCGTTTTAGCTTGCTTTTTATACATTTCTTAATTAACCTCATGCATATTACAAAGCTTGAGCTCATGATTGGTTGCTAACGGTATTTGATTGTTTATTCGACGGTATTTGGTTGTTTATTCGAAAGATAACTTCTGTCTGGCCAGCCCAGATTACGATCGATAAGCAAGCAGCTTCTTCATTCTTCCTGCCTTATCCCCTCAAAGTTGTTTACGAAACTAGCCAAGGACAGAGTGTCCTTGCCTTACCAGCACGTCCTCAGCACTTCTCTCCTGAGGCCTAATCTCCCAGAAGCCCCTGCTTGCTCAGTTGCAGGCCTGAACCAAAGTCAGTATAACCATACTCATGTCCACGCTCTCGTAGCCAATTCCCAACAATTCTCATTGTTTGTGCCTCATGTTGGGCGCTATTTGCAGTGCATGGATGCTGCTGTAATGAACCAAAGACTTTTGGTTTCAAACAAAAGTTCATTTGGTTTCAAACAAAAGTTCATTTGGTTTGAGGCTCCATGCCGGAACCTCGGCAGCACGGGGAACGGGGAGGAAATCCGTGGGTGCTGGAGCAGACCCCGGCACCCCCTGGGGCCGCGGATGGAGTCGCTGCTGCTGGGAGGGTTTGGTGCCCGAGGCAGGTGCTGCGGATGCTGCAGGGTTTCCCTCTGCTCCCGCTGCACCGGCTCCTCCCTGCTTTTTTCCTCTCTCCCCCATCCCTCCCTTTATGCTACCTTTGCCAACCTTCCCCTTTTCTTTTCCCTTTTCTTTTCCCCACTCCCTGCTTTTCCTCCCTCCTCACTTCCCCCCATCCCAAG
Organism: Tinamus guttatus; assembly: GCF_059628265.1. NCBI lineage: Eukaryota > Metazoa > Chordata > Aves > Tinamiformes > Tinamidae > Tinamus > Tinamus guttatus. Next base: position 3,498,106 of record NW_028288931.1, read on the forward strand.
CTCTCCCTCCCTTCTCCCAGCTCCTCCGTCTGCTCCCTCCTGGCTCCCATGAGGTGGCAGCGGCGCTGAGTGTTCCAGAACAGGGTGCCTAGGCCCATGAGGAGGCAGCTGGGATTTTATGGGATATGAACAGCGGCCCTGAGCATTCCGGAATGCCCACGAGGCAACAACTGTGGTTTCTACGGGATACGGAGCCCAGCGTGGCCGACGCGCCGCTGTCGTGCCACAGCCATGGGCAATGCCCTGAGCTGCTGTAAAGGAGCGAAGGAGCTGCTGGATGGGCAGCCTCCACATAGCGAGCCCCCACTGGAGGCCCCGCCGGAGCCCCAAACACGGAGCCGCTTCAGAAGGAAGTGGTGGAAGAAGAAGGGGTCGAAGGTGGCACCACAGGAGCAGCATCCTCCGAACAGCGGGGAGGATGCCGAGGATGACAACCTTGCCCCTCAGGATGCGCCGGGGCCTTCAGGAGCCGTCGAGGTGTGCTGGAATGAGGAGGAGGAGGAGGAGGCTGCACCGCTTGGCTGCCTGGTGCAGGTTAAGGAGCATTTCCAAGCAGACATCCAGCAGATGTTCCTGGTGCTGGAGCCGCCGGCCGTGGCAGCGGGAAGCTCCCCTGAGGAAGGCCTGACCGTCGTCACCCGCCTGTTCGAGGCCACAGCTGAGCTGCAGTGCGGGCTGGTGCCGAGGCGGCTGCCAGGCAGCCCCAGAGCCGCGCGCCAGCGCCGGAGTGCACAGGAGCAAGGCTGGAGCGAGGGCAGCGCCGGCAGCGCCGCATCAAGCGGCTCCGCTGCCGCAGAGCTGCGCACGGTTTCGGAGCTGTCTATGCTGTCGCCCATGGTGGAGCCACTGGAAAGCCACAGCCTTGAGGGATTGCCCTCGTCCCAGGACAGGCCCACCAACGGAGCAGGAGACATCCAGTGGGTGTGGAACAGCTGCAATACGCTGGCCACGTTTTCGGAGCTGTCTACACCGTCATCCATGGTGGAGCCACTGGAAAGCCACAGCCTTGTGGGATTGCCATCGTCCCAGGACAGGCCCACTGATGGAGCAGGAGACATCCTGCGGGTGCGGAGCTGCCCCGCGTTACTGGGCACTGTTTCAGAGCCGTCTGCGCTGTCGCCCATGGTGGAGCCGTTGGAAAGCGACAGCCTTGAGGGATTGCCCTCGTCCCAGGACATGCCTGCTGACGGAACAGGAGACATCCCGTGGGTGTGGAGCCACCCCGCATCGCTGGGCACTATGTCGGAGATGTCTACGCCATCGCCCATGCTGGAGCCAGTGGAAAGTCACAGCCCTGTGGGATTGCCGTAGTCCCAGGACAGGCCCACTGACAGAGCAGGAGACATCCCGCGGGTGCGGAGCTGCCCCACATGGCTCGGCACGGTTTCAGAGCTGCCTACCCCATTGCCCATGGTGGAGCCATGGCAAAGCGACAGCCTTGTGGGATTGCCGTCGTCCCAGGACGTGTCTGCCGACGGAGCAGGAGACATCCCGCGGGTGCGGAGTCGCTCCGTGTCACTGGCCGCGTCATCACCCGTCCCCATGCCCTGCTAGGGCTGCTCTCTACGGCGCTGCTGTGCAGACCCAGTGGCAGTGGATCAAGCAGCTCTGCCTGTGTGTGGAGCAGCACGTGAAGGAGAACGCTGCCCATTTCCAGGTACCGCTGCTCGTGGAGGCTTTTGGGTGGCCTCCTGCAGCACTGGCTGCTGAGCGGTGCTGATTTCTGAGATGCTTGTTGGTCTTGCAGTTCTTGAGCGATGCCTGGGAGTTGGAGACCTACCTGCGGAGCCTGCAGGACTCCATCAAATGGAAGTATTCGTGTGACCAGAACATGAGCCTGACTCGCCTGGAGGACCTGCTGTAGGACTCCATGGTGGGTTTTCTGAAATACCCATCTCCCTGGGGGCAGCACATTGAATATTTGCTCCAGTCCAGCAGTGTTGACCTGGGGGCCCTCTTGCTTTCTGTGGAAAACAGGCCATGTTCATCTTGCTGCCTGTCATGTGAAACTGGGTTGCCAATAGTCAGTGTTCACAAGGGGTGCCACAAACCTAGCGTGTGACAGTCGGGACGGGAAGGTGCAGGCTGGGCACTGGGAGAGTGAGGGTGACAGAGCCCTGGAACAGGCTGCCCAGAGAGGTTGTGGAGTCTCCTTCTCTGGAGATCTTCAAACCCGCTTGGACGCAGTCCTGTGCCACGTGCTCTAGGTGACCCTGCGTATGCAGGGGTTGGACTGGATGATCTCTAGAGGTCCCTTCCTACCTTAACCATTCTGTGATTCTATGATCTCCGGATTGGGGCAGCTGCCTTCATCTAAGCTGTCTCACTCTTTCTTTCTTAATGAGTTAAAGTTGTATTTCTTTCAATCATGCTCCATGGGACAGGCACAGGTAGTTTATTTAATCATTTATTCTTTTTTCTCTTTTTTTTCCTTTTTTTTTAAACAATTAAATAATTCATCCTCCTCTGTTCTTAGCACACTAACCCACCCTTTGTAGTCTGAGAGTTCAAAGCATGATAGAGAACATTTTCCTAGGATCCTCGTTAAAATTCTGCAGCCATAGGGCTTGTTAGCAGCAATATTTTTCCAGATGTGATGCCCACTGGTGGCTACCATATTCTAATAGCTTATGATTGACTCTCCTTTTATTTATTATGGTTCTTCCAGCCATACGGAGCTGGAAAGCATCCAGGAGGTGCTCAGTGACTACAGCCAGTGCCACAGCTCCCTGATCCAGTGGCTTGAGGAGATCACCATCCAGCAGGAACTTATGAAACCAGGACAAACGGAAGACAGCAGGGTGCTGTCAGAGCAGCTGAGCCAGCAAACGGTAAGCCAGGGCCTTGTGAGGCAGTAACTGCAGCGAACACGTCGCCTCTTCTTTCACTGAGACCTCTGTGAGCTTGAACGCATCAATGCTTAAGGCCTTGTGGAAGAGCAGGGTTGTACACAGCCTGCTCAGGAGAGCAGCAACCAAAATGTGCAGCTGTCAACAGCTGATCAGGCACTGGTGGTGCTGCAAGAGCTTTCTCTCTCCTAGGCTCCCTCTCCAACGCTGCTGTCAAAAACAAACCCGCCTTAGGTTGCTCAGGGCTCCACGAGGCTGCTGCTGCTGCCAGCTCTCATTAGATTAGTCTTCAGTGCAGTTTCAGTGCTCTTAAAGTTGAGCAGAAAAGGCACAGAAACTTTTGGTAAATGCTCCCAAGAGCGTAAATCAGCGTGGCTCCACGTGGAGCCCCCAGTGCAGCAGTGACACCAGCCCTGAGCCCATTCCTGCCGCGTGCAGGTCTCGGAGACGGGGAGAGAGCCCACGGAGCGCTGCCAAAGCCGTTTCTGTGCTGCCTCCTCCAGGGAAGTGCTCCAGCTGTAACCTCTTGCCTTGCTCTGCAGCGCCTTGCGTGCCGGGGGTGCAGCACTGCTGCTAACGGCCTCCTCTCCCCTCTCCCCTCATGCAGACGCTGCAGGAGCAGCACGCAGCCCATGCACGGGGCCTGCAGGAGCTGCGCGCCTGGCTCAGCGCGGCCGAGGACGCGCTGGCGGAGCGGCCCGCGGCGCCCGGCCAGGGCGGCCTGCCCGCCCTGCAGCAGAGACAGAGCAACGTTAAGGTCAGTGTTTGGGAAAACGGAGGTGGGAAGGAGGAGTTCAGCACCCGGGAGCACCCGGAGCCTGATGGTCCCTTCCCTCTGCGCACTAGGAGCTGCAGAGGAGCATGCACAGCCGGGCAGCTTCCTTTGCCGGTGTCCTGAAAAGCACCGAGCAGTTCTTGGAGGGGAACAAGGTGAAGATGGAGCCCAGGGAGCTGGCAGCGCTGCGCGAGAAGCTGTGGCAGGCCAAGAAGGCCCCACTATGAGCAGTTCCAGAAGGTGACAGAGGCTCTCAGGACGTGGCTACAGGAGAGTGAAATGGCAGTTGGGAAACTCCTCTCTTAGCCAGTTTCTTCAGATCCTGCTGTTCTGCAGAAGCAGCTCGCTAGTGCTAATGTGCAGTATCTCTGGGTGATGATCTGGCGTGTGTACAGAAATTCAGCCTCTGCTCCAAGCAGAAGCAGTGGTAGAAGTCAGCAGCAACAGCAACACTTGGTCTGTTTGACTTTTTGGCTGGCCAAGTGCAAGCACGGACCCGCAGGTTCAGGAGCTCCCGGGCAGCAACCTTGGGAGGGTTTCTGTGGAGCACTCAAGGGGAAGGTCCCTTGAGTGTGATGGACTGCTGACTTTGGCCTTGTCCTTTGTCAAGCAGCAGCTGCAAGGAGACCTGGCTGAGCACCAGGTGCTGGTGGAGAAGCTCCAGAAAGCAGTTCGTTCACTGCTGGAGATACAAGGAGAGCCGGCCCCTGACCATGGACGCGTTCAGGAAACCACAGGTAGAGCATGAAGCATCTCTAGAGCTGAGATGCATTGCTGCATCTCCAGACTCCACGGACGAGCTGCTCCTTGCTGCCCTCCATGTGCCAGGCGGGCGCTGAAGCCCTCTCTGACGTTTCTCTCTTCTTGCTCCGACCTCTCCAGATGCCATCGTGAGCCGCTTCCAGAGCCTTTCCCAGCAGATGGCAGAGCGCTCCGATCTGCTGCAGAAATCCATCGCGCAGTCCCAAAGCGTCCAGGAGAGCCTGGAAAGTCTCCTGCAGTCTGTGGCTGAGATTGAGAAGAGCCTGGAGGAAAAGCAGCTGATTGCTCTCTCCTCTGCCTCTGTCCAGGACTCACTCGCCACAAATGCGGTAAGGACAGTCACTTTGCTCTCTGGGCTCTGCAGATAGCTGCCTGGATTTAGTTAAAATACTCTGAATGCACAAACCACCCCCAAAAGGAACATGAGTAGACCCTTTATCTAATTTATTTGAGCCAGGCTATGAACTGTTGAAGGTCTCCCTTCCTCCTTGGCTAGCTACTAGCTATCAAGCCCTGGGGAAAGGTAGGTCAGACTGGGGAGGGAAGAAAGGAAAGAGGACTAGGACTGAACACTATCCCTGCATGATCCTGGTGTCTGGAAATGTCTGTTGTCATTCCAAAGGGCACCCTTCTCTTCATAATAGTTCAGTTATGCTCAAACACCTTCCTAAAATGGCATCTTCTGTGTTTGTGTTTAAAACAGAAGCTGAAGCAGGACATTGCCAGGCAGAAGAGCTGCCTGGAAGCCACCCGCGAGATGGTGACGCGCTTCATGGAGACGGCGGACGGCGCCACGGCCTCTGCCCTGCAAGGGAAGCTGGCGCAGGTGACCGAGCACTTTGGCCGGCTGTGCCAGCAGCAGCATCAGCAGGAGGATGCGCTCAAGGGCCTCCTCCCCAAGGTCGAGCAGTTCGAGCAGCTCTCGGAGAAGCTCAAGCAGTTCACGGAGAGCCGAGCCCGGATGTTGGCAACCGGGAACCAGCTGGACCACGACATCGCTCACTTCTCCCAGCACATCCAGGTGTGACAGGGGGCTCCTGCCCCAGGAAGGAAAGTGACTCCAGCTGGGCAGTGTTCAAGGAGGTGCTTGAGGAAGGGAGGGAGAGTGGAGCAGTTAAAATTGTTCCCATCAAGGCAAGATTGGTATGGCATTTCCTTGGAGCCATGCCGATCTCCTCGAGGGATCTCTAGCCCATCTCTTAAGAGCCAGACCCAATACAGCATGGTGGTACCAGTTAAAAATGGTACAAGTTCATTTTATTATTGATTCAGAGTTTAGACAAGGCACCATTTGATCTATAAAGAAATGCAAACACCAACTAAGTGTCATTTTTGCAGTCAAGTAAGAAAGCATTTGAAAGAAAGTATTTGTGGAGTACTACGTGAATTCCAGTTCGCTCAAGATCGCAGAAAAGTCACTCTATGGCCAGGTAAGGCAGGCCTGGAGCAGAGCCAGCGGCAGAAACACCTTGAGCAGTAAATGCCAGGGCTGAGGGATGCAATGGAACAACAGAAAGCAAAACTTCCAGAAAAGACCCCGACGTCTCTTTTCACTTTCAGTTTCAGAGCTAATGAGTCACTTATTCATGTCGGTCCCTGCTGACAGGAATCCCAGTACAATTACGATAGCCGCAGAGTCCCAGGGGTGTGTAAGATGAACACTGGAATTCCTGGAGAAGCCCGAAATGGCACCCAGCCCTATCCTGCTAGCAGGTCAAAGACCTGGATCCGATCATTGACCCAGGTATTTCCCTCTACAGTTGTTTTGCCTCCAAACATTGATTGCTAAGGACATCATCTCCTCTTTAAAACGATTCTGGTGAATAAAAAATCCCCCCTCAAAAAACAAACAAAACTTCCCAAATGAAGCCCAAATCCCCTTCTCTGCCACCTCCTTTCCCCCTTTTCTCAGTTGCCCACCCTGCGTGCCCCGTGAGGAATGCAATGGGCGATGGAGTAGAGCGTGCAGCGTTTGGTGGTGTCTCATCTGGGTCACGGAGTCTCAGCTGGAATGGGAACAAAGAGAGAACAAAAATAGATTTAGGGAAAAAAACAAAATGAATCATGATTTGTGGTTGAAAAAGGCTGGTGAGCTGGATACAAAGAGAACATGAGAAGGAAAGGAGCAGAGAGTGGAAGAACACGTTGTTCTTGCTGTAGAATAAAACCTTGACCAAATCCAGGAACATGAACTGGCCAAGAAATGCAAGATAAAAGCTGCTTCCCCTCCAGTTCCTTTATAATCAGCGCAATGAAGAGGCAGCTCTAGGGCCCGTTCTCCTCGCTACGAGGCACAACGGGGCTGCTGCCGCTCTCGGAGCTCCCCGCGCAGCGGCTCTGCGTGCCGGGGCTACCCTTATCCAGGAAAGGGACACGGGGACAAGGCCACGGCCAGCTGGGGACAGGGGACTGCTGCTGGAGCTGGAATTACTGGCTGCTCTCAGGCCCCTTTCCACACAGTCATATGCTTTCAAGAACAGGGCGATTGCTTTCAGTTTCTGGGGTTATTTCTAGTCCGCTGAAAGGGAAGAGGTGGTTTCCCTAGAAGGACCTAAAAGGCTAGCAAGTGATTTTCTGACAAAAGAGAAATTACCAAGAAAAGGGGCAAAGGCTTCCTGCGGGTTGGACACTTGCTTTGGACACCCACAGCAGAAGCAGACGCGTCATCTCCCCCACAAGAAGGGGACTCGGTAACACTGAGTCAGCAAACAGGTATAGCAGGGCAAAGGACAGCAGGCTGCATCTACAGCAGGGGCTTCTGCTAGACCGAGCTCAGTTCTAACACGAGCAAAGGTCATACCTAGCTCCAGGGTCATTATGTAGCAGCGTAAGACCCTGGAAAGCCGAGGCACTAACCACAGCGCGGTGTCTTCAGCTGAGATAAGGCCCGAGCTGTTTGGCTTTCTCAGTAAACAAGAATGTTTTCATGATCTCATAAGGAAGGCGGCTGGCTCAAGGGCATGTGAAGGCAGTGGTCATTAGCTCTGCCTCCCTGCCCTCAAAAATTATTCATTTTTAAATAAGGCTTTCTTTAAGACACTGGGATCAGGAGAGGCCCAAGACATCTTCGTCTCCTTGGCCAAAGCCAAAGGCAGAGCAGAGAGAAAACAGACTCAAGTCCTGTCCTCATCCTCTTTATCCTCATAAAAACTCCTGTGGGCAGCAGAATCCAGACCTTGAGAAAGAAGAGGCCTGCCTGGGCCTAGCACTAAGGAGCAGGGAGGCAACTGCTCAGCCAGGCTCACCCCGGCCTCCTCCAAAACCAGTTGAAACCGGCTGCTTGACTGGGTTTGTAGCCAACCTAACACAGATGTCCTCCAAACGAGCTTGGGGGTCAAACACCCCAAAATGAGGAAGAAGACAGGGAAGACCCGGGAGAAGGCTTGCGGTGGCAGGGCTTTTCTGAGTTGGCCTTCAGTTATTCTTTTTTTTGTTTGTGTCTTTCAGACATCCCACCTACCTTTCTTCTCAGGGTGCCTAGACACCCCACACATGCTATACACACCAACAGATACAGAAATCAAGAGCTTCTTCCTGGCCAAGGGACATCTGCATCCTATTCCAAGTGCAATGGAAACAGGTTGCTTTGATGGAGATGCTCCTCTGTCTTTACTGCTCCTTTCTCTTTACTCTTGTTACTTTACTTGGTATTTTGGAAACTATTAGACCAGTAAATATATAATCCCAAAGGAGAATTATCTCTTTAGCTCTGCTGCATGCTAACAGCCCCTAAGGCCAGGAGTTCCTCCCTTAGCCCAGGTGCTCTTACAGTCGTCCCAGGTTGCCCAGTGACCTCTGAATTTTTTCTTGCCACAAACTGGGTGTTCCAGTGAGCAACACCAAGGCCCTGCAGCTGGAAAGCCCTCTAACCCATCTCTTGAGCAAGCAGGGAAAACCTCAATGGAAAAGGACAGAGGAGAGGACGCTGTTTCTTTGCAGACTGCCTTTATTTCATGTTGCTCTCCACCTCCCTTTCCATCTCTTTCTTTCTTCCCTCTCTTTGTTTTTTATGTCTTCAGCCACTGAAGCCCAGAAGATCCTTTTTTCCTCTTGCAGGCAGTGGTCGCACATTTCCTGCAGGGCCACAGAAAGGCAATATCACAGAATATGAGTCTCAGTTTATGACTTTTTTTTTTCCCCTGTTTTCAGAGGGGTAGCTTTCACTCTTCTGTGCCTCCTTTTTGTCCCTTTCTATCAACAGTGTTTTGCTCACAAGGCACAGTGCAGAGGCCCTTTCTGCACTGAATAGAGATCTAAACGATCACTGATCTACAAGGAAGCTGCATATTTTCTATCACATAAAAGTTCACAATTAATATTCCTAGGAGAAATACTGCCCCCAAAAACACTCTGAAGCCTTTTCTGAGACTATCTGTGGGAAGAATACTCTGTCAAAATTTGGAGCCACTGGCACCTTTGAAAGACAGAGCCAGGAGAAGCTACTGCATGTTCCAGTGGCCTCATAGCAAGGGCTCACTCCTGAGCAGCCAGTCAAGTGTGTTCACAGAGCTGTCTCCAGGCTGACACAAACATCTACCCATCCATTCAACCAACCTACCTGTCCTGTGCTTGCACATCCCTCACAAACAGGAGTTGCTGCCTGGCCTTGGGCTGCAGGGCCTGTCTGCCCTCGGGGGTTCCTGGGGCACGGTGGCAGTCTGAAAGCACACGAGGAGAAGAGGACATGGGAGTGTGGGATGAGTTTCTTCTCCTCCTTGCACTCCCGGGCTGCACACCTGCTTCTGCAGCAGGAGGTGCTTCTGCACAAGTGTTTTCCTTAGCCAAAAAGGGGAAGGCAAATGCCCGAGCTGTCACACTCAGCTGTGCCCCAGCACCGCCCACCTACAGTGCAGGTCGTGTAGGCCTGGGCGCCCTTTTGAACAGACAGGAGAATAAGAGGAGCAGGGTCAGTACTCAGATACCTGCCCTGTCAAGAGGTTACCCAGAGAACCTTTTGACTTTTTCCCTTGTCATGAGCTGCTTCTAGACCCAGCACTCGGGACAGGTGCTCAAGCCCTTCCAGAGCTCATATGGCCTCTGAGTGCTGGGGAAACCTCTCCCTCACACAACAGAAAAGCCCAGAATCACCCCAAAGCACTTCTGCGGGGGGTCTCACCTGGAAGAAGGCACTGCTTTCTTGGCCACCTCCCTTGCTTCTTCCTGGATGGTGGGCAGCCCAGGAGCTTGTGCCTTCTTTTGAGCGTAGAGCCTCCTCTGGGTACTGAGGCACCTGGCAGGACTCCCTGAAAGGATGGATCAGGAGAAAGTGCCATTGAGCAGCTGAAGACAGTGGCACAGGGCTCCCTGCACCGCCAAGGCCCTCTCCTCTGGAGGCTGAACAAACCCACACCTCCCAGCTTCTCCTTGACCAGCACATGTGCCTGTCCCCTAGAGACCTTAGTGGCAGTGCTCCCTTTTGTGGTGGCCTTTACCTTGCGCTGCTGCAGAGTGGAGAAGGCCAGATCTGGAGCCTGCTTTGTTGGGTGGCCTCCCAACCTCACACCTGCAAAGAGGAAGCATATAAGGATGCATCAGACAGGAGAGTCTCCAGGAAAGCTGCTCTGCACTTGCGTGCCCGGCACCAGGAAAAGCCAGGTCATGGTGACAAGGGGGCAATAACCTTCCAGAGCACAGGGAGACTTTGTGTCCCAGGGAAACATCTCTGCCCACGTACAAGTACAGCATTGTCCAAGGCTCTCACCTCTCAGGAGACTCGTCTCTATAGGCAGTCTTCCCCATTTCCTCTGCCACTTGTCTCGCTCGCCGGGCCAGTTCCTCAGGCGTAATCCGCTTGCGAGCGAGGAGCCGCTTGCAGGCACGGGTTAGAGGGAGGCTCCCTGGCAGGGGGAAAGAGGAACACTCTTCAGAAAGCCAGGCCAGCTTGGACCAGCGTTTTGGGTTCATGTCCTGCCAAGGGTGCTGTGTCACCAAGGATGGCCCTTGCACTGCCTCTCCTGGCACCCTCATTAAGGGCTGAATGACCTCCCATGAATTTCCCTCCTTCGCATGCTGCTCCTCCTGCAGCTTCTCTCTCTTGCCTCTCCCCTGTTGCCTCTTTTTGCCTAGGTACCCCTGAGAAATCTCTGTCTCTTTCTACTCTATAATCAACCCCAGTGGGTGCAAGGAAGTGTCTGTGCGGGGGTGTCAAAGCAAGCAGTCAAGCCAGCCTCCCTCGGCCTTCCCATCTCCACACAGAACAAACCTAGCTGCCTCAGGGTCCCCCAGTATGTCAAGCTCTTCCCCGTGTCAAGCTTTGTGGCTGGAGTCTCCCTTTCTGTTTTCCTCTTGTCATGGGAGGAACTCGTCTCAGGAATGGAGCTTTTGTAGGCTGGTCTTCTGGATGTCATCGACCTGGAAACAAGGAGACAAGGACAAGCACAGTGTGCATCACAGAACCACACAATGATTGCCCTTGGAAGGAACCTTTGGAGATCACTGAGTCCAAGCCTCCTGCACAGGCAGGGTCAGCTAGAGCACATTGCACACGATCGTGTCCACGCGGGTTTTGATGCTCTTCCTAATGCACCCCAGGACACTATTGGCCGCCTTGGCCACAAGGGCACATTACTGGCTCCTGGTCTACTTGTTGTCCACCAGGACTCCCAGGTCCTTCTCTGCAGAGCTGCTCTCCTGCAGGTCAACCCTCAGGCTGTCCTGGGGCATGGGGTTATTCCTGCCCAGGGGCAGGACCCTGCACTTGCCCTTGTTGAACTTCACGAGGGTCCTTTCCACATATCTCTACAGCCTGTCCCGCTCCCTCTGAAAGGCTGCACAGCCCTCCGGTCTAGTAGACACAGCCCCAGTTTTCTATCATCAACAACTTGCTGAGGCTGCACTTAGTCCCTTCAGCCAGCTCATTCAGGAATCCATGGAACAGGATTGGACCCAATACTGACCTTGGGGGGACACCTACAGCCACAGGCCTCCAAAGAGACACTGCACCACTAACCACAAGCCTTTGAGCTTACAGACAACATCCAGGATGAGTTCTTCCATCCCCTTTCCAGGGATGGAGGGGAAATTCACACAAGATGCTGCTAAACACTTGCTATGCACAAGAAAACAGAGGTGGTGCCTGGTGGAAGGAGGTAATAAGCCTTCCGAGTCAAGAAGGGCTCTGTGGCCCGGCGACACGTCTCTCTCCCACAGTCAGCCCGCTTGTTGCCTTCTCCCAGGTCTCACCTCACCACAGACTTGCTCTCCTCCCTCGTTCTGGTCGTCACCGTGAGCCCACTTACGCTCCAGGAAGAGCGGCTGTGATGGGGCAAGAGGCGCTTCCCAGGACGACTCCCTGAAACGGGGAATGGGAGAGAGACCATCAGCTGTATTAGTCCAGGCATCCTCTTTCCCTCTTGCCTACAATTCCCTAGCAAGAAGAACAAAGCGAAAGCCTACCAAATCTAAGGCAGGTCCTGACACGGGTTACTTTACCTTTCTCTAAATTGTCAACACCAGCCTCTTCCTCCACGGTCTTTCTTGTCCTGGGTGTAAGAGGCGGATGGGGCACTCTTGGTGGTGGAGGTCTTGGCACGAGCTTGCATTCCGAGCTGGAAAGAAGAGGAGGAGAAAAATGAGTCTGACAAGAGAGGCTTGCAATTTCCAGCTACACACTGTTGTGCAGGAAAAAAGTAGCAGGCATGGTGGGAGGAGGGTAACCATCCTTCAGAGGTCACAAAGACTTTGTGTCTGAGAAAACCGTCTCCCTCCCACAAGTACCTGAGCACACGATCAGCCCAACTGCCTTCCCCCAGGCTCTCACCTTGCAGGAGACTTGCTGCTCCCTTCCCCTTCTGCTCGTGCTGCGATGACATGAACCCTCCGTGCGCAACGTCTTTCACTGGGAAAGAGGCGCTTTCCAAGAGGACTCCCTGAAAACGGGGACCATGAGAGCTCATCAGCTCTACTAAGCCACACAGAAGCTCTGTGCCTTGGCTAGAATTCCCTAACAAGAGGAACAAAGCATAGGCCAGCAAAGCTCCAGGAAAATTCCTGCCAGGTCTTACATTACCTTTGTTTGCGGTGTCTTCACCGCCTTCTTCCCCACTCCCCTTTGGGCTGGGGTCTGCGGGTGCCCGAGGTGCCCGTGCTGGGGGAGGTCTCGGGCAGAACTTGAACGCACCCCTGGAATCAAGAAGCACAGATCAATGAGCCCGAGAGGAGAGTCCCAAAAGGCCGCTACCTCCTTGCTGTGCAGGAAGAAAGCACCGGGCATGGGGGAAGAGGTAACCACCTTTCTGAATGGAGAACACTTTGTTCGAGAGACCCATCTCCCTCCCGCAAGCACTAGAGCACAGTAATATCCCAAATGCCTTCCCTCTCACCTCACAGCACCCTTGCTGTTCCCAGCTCCTTCTGGCACTGTGACGCTGCTTACGCTTCGGCCACAGTGCCTCCCTTGGGAAAACGGGTGCTTCCCAAGAGGACTCTCTGAAATGGGGAATGGGAGAGAGCTCATCAGCTTTACTGCTCCATCCACCACCTTGGAGCCTAGCAACAAGGAAAAGGACAAGAGAGGACCAATAGATCTCTACGAAACTTCTGTTGGGTCTTACATTACCTTTAGTGGTCTTCTCATTACCACTCTCTTCTTGCCCAGTCACTTTTGGGCTGGGCCTTAGAGGTGCACGTGCCACTCTTGGCGGGGGCCTCGGATGGAACTTGACTGCACCTCTGAGAACAAGAGGAGGAGAAAAGTGAGCCTGAGAAGAGGGTCACAAAAACCTGCTCCCTCCTTGCTGTGCAGCAAGAAAGCACAGGGCATGGTAGAAGGGGGCAACCCCCATGTCTGAATACGGAAAGTCTTTGTGTCCAGGAAACACAGCTCCCTCCCACAAGTAGCAGAGCACAGGATTCGCCCACGTGCTCGAACGCCTTCTCCCAGGCTCTCACCTCTCAGGAGACTTGCTCTTCGGGGCAAGAGCAAGTTCTTCTGCCTGGGATGTGGCCCCACTTCCACTCTGGGAGGCATTGCTCTCTTGGGGCAAGAGGCCCTCCCCAGGAACACTCCCTGAATGCAGGATAGGAAACATCTGATCAGAACAGCAGCCCACGGTGAGTGTGAGCACAAGCCCATTTTTCCTCTGCTCCAGGCTCCTAAAACACTGAGGCAGCAATCTGCGTTTCCCCACAGACATGCTTCCAAAGACGTTAGTCTCCCTTTCATGTTGCCTGTAGTGACTCTGCCTTGTTTCCTCTTAATTTCTCCATGGCACTACTGCTAGAGTGCTATTATGTACCACAAATATTCCCTGGGGAAGGGACCTTTTCTGGAGCTCACATTCCCTGATGCTCTAATTCCCGCTCCCAGGCCTGCCCAGACCTCTCCCACACGCGCCGGGGTCTTCATACCAGGTCTCACCCTCACTGCTCTTCACATACACACAAGAAATGGCTGCTGAAAGCCTTACCATCAATGGTGACATCAGGGACAGTAGGGAACATGTTAGGCTTCGTGCCTTCCATATTTCCACGCTCCCTTCAGGTGAGGACTGGACGAAGAAGGCGAAAGGGACCTTCCTCCTCTCCAACCGTCTCTCACCTACACTTCACCAAACGGCCTGGCCCTGCTAGCCCACTGCCTCCCTTTGCCTTCCCCAACTCTTGGGAAAGCGGCTCCAGAGGATGGAAAATCAGCCCAGAGAGCAGCAGCCAGCGACCGGGATCCCACAGGCCTCGCAGTGAAGTGTGCGCCGGGGCCAGGGGCACCGTGATATCAGGGGCCTTGTGGCTGTGACGCGGGAGGGCCCCACTGTGACCCCACACCTTGTCACACACCGAGGGCTGCAGGGCCCTGAGCGCCCTCCCCGGCACCTACCCAGATCGCGGCCTGCAGCGGACACGGAGGTGGCCCCGCTCCTGTAGGGAGCTGCCCTCCTCCTCTTGCACCCGTGCCTGGGTCAGGGAATGAGGAAGGAGGCCTGCGCTGTCAGCCACGCTCACGCAGCGCTGCCAGGGAAGGGCTGGCGCTGGTTGAACTTCCTTAGGCCAGGAGCCTGCAATGGCACTGGCTGCCCAAGGAGCACAGCCATGTCCTCTCTCTGCCCCTGGAGAAGGCTTGCTTCCTTCAGCACAGCAATGGTCCAAGACCTTGAAGCAGCTCGAACTGTAAACGCCTCCAGCCGGAGGAAAAGCCTCTGAAACATCTCCAACAGGACTTGGACAGTTCCTTCCAACCCGTCTGCACAAGCCTTTCCTTGCACCCGCGAGCAATGAGAAGGCTTGGGGTGACAGAACTTTTTCGGGTTGGCCTTCAGTTAAGACAAAAAGTAATAAGGGGTCACAAAAACACATGCAGGAGCCCAAGGAAAGCTTGTCCACAGGCTGGGATGGTTATGGGAGGCTGAACACCAAGTTCCGCTGCCAGGTGCTCCTTCTGTGCAAGCAGGACACGACACTCACTTGCAGCCTCCAAGACACCTGTCCCCTGGAGGGCTTTGGGACCCACTCCTAACCCAGACTATGGCAACACAGCACAAGAGACCCAAATAACACATGGAAATAACCTCCATGTGTAACATCATCTGATGATGTCCAGCTCTCTGTGGGTACCTCTCAGTCACATGGGAGTCCTTGAACAGCACCAGGTCTCTAGGCCCTGCTGCAGTGAGCAGTTTCCCCCTTGCACACCTCTGCAATGGTCGCATCTCTGGCAGGGAGAAGGACGGGGAAGTATGAGGAGAAAAGACCTCGTTCTCAGAAGCATTCAGTTATGTGAACACAAGCACAAGTTTTACTGACTGTAACTGCAATGACAAGAGCCTGGAGGAGTCCAGCTTCCCAGTCGGTTCCTAACCTGCCCTTTGAATCCTGGTGCCTTAGAAGATGGCACTGTTGGTTGGTACTTAAGAAAATGGTCCCCCTGACAGCAGTCATGGAAGCTGTTTGAAGTGAGAGAAAATGAAGAGTTTATGGCAGTCACCTACCTCTTAGGCACAAGAAGCAGCTTCCACGCTCAGCGCAGCAATCACGGCCATGGGCAGCAACCCTTCCTAGAAATCAAGCTGGTTTTGGAGCTGGACAGGGCGCTTCTGCCTGCAGCAGGGAAGTGACCTCAGCACTGGGAAAGCCAGCTGCCATTCCCACAGAGAAGCCCTAAATCAGGCTGCCCACCTTGGCTGGAAATCTGATCTCCTTCCTAAACTGGCAGCCACTCTTTGCAAAATCCATGTAAGCATGAGCATATCCCCCACACTATGCTTGAATAGCGGGCACACAAGCTCTGGAGGCTCTTTTGGTCATCCTCACTCCTCTGGGGGCTCCTGACTGTTAACCATGCCCATGACCAGCAGGAGATGGGAAAGGACTATGAAATCCTCTGCATGGCTGGACCAGAAAGTGGCTGCAAATGCTCACAAGCAAGTAGGTGACTCTCAGGTGCCTCTGAAACCCATGAGCATTAGGCACTTGATTGTGGGCAAGCCAGAGGAGCAGGACAGACCCTGAGGCTCCCACTATTCCAAGGACCCAGGGTCTTTCAACAACCTTCCCAGGTGACCTTTATATCCTCACAGCTCTCTCTCTCTCACAGGTGACCCTTATTAATATCTCACCCTTTGTATTCCCATATCTTCTAAACCCAATTCACAATACTGATGCAATTAGCTCATCCTATATATTCCCATATTGCCTGGCCTCAGAAAAGCCTTTGTTCATCAAGCAATCAGGCCACTGTTTCATCCCTGGCTACACCTACCTCTCTTCCTATGCATTCCTGTACATGATGGTCTGTATAGATCTGCCCATGGAACTTCCTCAGGCTGCCAAGAGAATCTGCAGAGGTTCTCAGCTCAGGAGTGCTACATGCCAAGCAACTGCCCTTACCCTCTTTCTTTACGATTTCCTATATCACAACACAAAGTAAAGCCTAGAAGTGTTCCATGTCCTCAGCAGTGCTCCACCTCTCTGAGGAAGGAAAGAGACAATTCCACAGGAATGAGAGCCATTCCATAGCTGTCATGTTCCCCTCCTGTTTGTTCTTCCTTTTCCCTCCTCAGCCCCAGTGCCTGCTGCTATTTCCTGCATTTATAGAGCTCAATGGGACTTCAGCCTCTCCAGTAATTTTCTTCACGCAGCATCACTGCCATAGCAGTGTTGCTTGCAGGAGTTCCACTATGCATGTGAAAAGCCTTTCTAAGTGCCCCCTCCACACACTACAGAAGTCTACAGAAGTCCCTCCCAATTCTTGCACACCCAAGCTGCCCCACATCCAGAGGGACTGCTGATGAGAGAGGCCAGCACAATGCAGAAGAAACGCTGGTAGTGCCGAAGCCCTTTGAAGGCAGAGGAAAGGCTCAGGAGCCTTTTACACCCACTCACACTCAGAAGAGCAAGTAGATAGAGGCTTGTGAAGGAAAGGCTTTTGTGGCCAAAAATCCAGCCTTTCTGTGGTAGCCGGACACAGGCTTTGCCCTCACCGCTTCTTTGGCTTCTCTTTTGTTTTTCCTTTCAGACATCTCACCTACCTTTCTTCTCAGAGTGCCTAGGCACTCCACACACACTATACACACCAACAGATAAAGAAATCAAGAGCTTCTTTGTGGCCAAGGGGCATCTGCATCCTATTCCAAGTGCAATGGAAACAGGTTGCTTTGATGGAGATGCTCCTCTGTCTTTACTGCTCCTTTCACTTTACTCTTGTGACTTTACTTGCTATTTTAGAAACTATTAGACCAGTAAAAAAATAATTCCAAAGGAGAATGTTCTCTTTAGCCCCGCTGCACGCTAACGGCCGCTAAGGCCAGGAGTTCCTCCCTTAGCCCAGGTGTCTTAGAGTCGTCCCAGGTTCCCCAGTGACCTCGCAATCTTTTGTTGCCAGAGACTGGGCATTCCAGTGAGCAACACCAAGGCCCTGCAGCTGGAAAGCTGTCTAAGGCATCTCTTAGGCAAGCAGGAAAAACCTCAATGGAAAAGGACAGAGGAGAAGACACTGTTTCTTTGCAGATTGCCTTTATTTTACGTTGCTCTCCACCTCCCTTTCCATCTCTTTCTTTCTTCCTTTTCTTTGTTTTTTATGTCTTCAGCCACTGAAGCCCAGAAGATCCTTTTTTCCTCTTGCAGGCAGTGGTCGCACATTTCCTGCAGGGCCACAGAAAGGCAATACCACAGAATATGAGTCTCAGCTTATGACCTTTTATTTTTTTCTGTTTTCAGAGGGGTAGCTTTCACTCTTCTGTGCCTCCTCTTTGTCCCTTTCTATCAACAGGGTTTTGCTCACAAGGCACAGTGCAGAGGCCCTTTCTGCATTGAATAGAGATCTAAACGATCACTGATCTACAAGGAAGCTGCATATTTTCTATCACATAAAAGTTCACAATTAATATTACTAGGAGAAATATTGCCCAAAACAAATATTCTGAAGCCTTTTCTGTGACTCTCTGTGGGAAGAATACTCTGTCAAAATTTGGAGCCACTGGCACCTTTGAAAGACAGAGCCAGGAGAAGCTACTGCATGTTCCAGTGGCCTCATAGCAAGGGCTCACTCCTGAGCAGCCAGTCAAGTGTGTTCACAGAGCTGTCTGTGACAGCTGACACAAACATCTACCCATCCATTCAACCAACCTACCTGTCCTGTGGTTGCACATCCCTCACAAACAGGAGTTGCTGCCTGGCCTTGGGCTGCAGGGCCTGTCTGCCCTCGGGGGTTCCTGGGGCACGGTGGCAGTCTGAAAGCACACGAGGAGAGGAGGACATGGGAGTGTGGGATGAGTTTCTTCTCCTCCTTGCACTCCCGGGCTGCACTCCTGCTTCTGCAGCAGGAGGTGCTTCTGCACAAGTGTTTTCCTTAGCCAAAAAGGGGAAGGCAAATGCCCGAGCTGTCACACTCAGCTGTGCCCCAGCACTGCCCACCTACAGTGCAGGTCGTGTAGGCCTGGGTGCCCTTTTGAACAGACAGGAGAATAAGAGGAGCAGGGTCAGTACTCAGATACCTGCCCTGTCCAGAAGTTACCCAGAGAACCTTTTGACTTCTTCCCTTGTCATGAGCTGCTTCTAGACCCAGCACTCGGGACAGGTGCTCAAGCCCTTCCGGAGCTCATATGGCCTCTGAGTGATGGGGAAACCTCTCCCTCACACAACAGAAAAGCCCAGAATCACCCCAAAGCACTTCTGCGGGGGGTCTCACCTGGAAGAAGGCACTGCTTTCTTGGCCACCTCCCTTGCTTCTTCCTGGATGGTGGGCAGCCCAGGAGCTTGTGCCTTCTTTTGAGCATGGAGCCTCCTCTGGGTACTGAGGCACCTGGCAGGACTCCCTGAAAGGATGGATCAGGAGAAAGTGCCATTGCGCAGCTGAAGACAGTCGCACAGGGCTCCCTGCACCGCCAAGGCCCTCTCCTCTGGAGGCTGAACAAACCCACACCTCCCAGCTTCTCCTTGACCAGCACATGTGCCTGTCCCCTAGGGACCTTAGTGGCAGTGCTCCCTTTTGTGGTGGCCTTTACCTTGTGCTGCTGCAGCGTGGAGGAGGCCAGATCTGGAGCCTGCTCTGTTGGGTGCCCTCTCAACCTCACACCTGCAAAGAGGAAGGATATAAGGATGCATCAGACAGGAGAGTCTCCAGGAAAGCTGCTCTGCACTTGCCTGCCCGGCACCAGGAAAAGCCAGGTCATGGTGACAAGGGGGCAATAACCTTCCAGAGCACAGGGAGACTTTGTGTCCCAGGGAAACATCTCTGCCCACGTACAAGTACAGCACTGTCCAAGGCTCTCACCTCTCAGGAGACTCGTCTCTATAGGCAGTCTTCCCCATTTCCTCAGCCACTTGTCTCGCTCGCCGGGCCAGTTCCTCAGGTGTAATCCGCTTGCGAGCGAGGAGCCGCTTGCAGGCACGGGTTAGAGGGAGGCTCCCTGGCAGGGGGAAAGAAGAACACTCTTCAGAAAGCCAGGCCAGCTTGGACCAGCGTTTTGGGTTCATGTCCTGCCAAGGGTGCTGTGTCACCAAGGATGGCCCTTGCACTGCCTCTCCTGGCACCCTCATTAAGGGCTGAATGATCTCCCATGAACTTCCCTCCTTCACGTGCTGCTCCTCCTGCAGCTTCTCTCTCTTCCCTCTCCTCTATTGCCTCTTTTTGCCTAGGTACCCCTGAGAAATCTCTGTCTCTTTCTACTCTATAATCAACCCCAGTGGGTGCAAGGAAGTGTCTGTGCGGGGGTGTCAAAGCAAGCAGTCAAGCCAGCCTCCCTCGGCCTTCCCGTCTCCACACGGAACAAACCTAGCTGCCTCAGGGTCTCCCAGTATGTCAGGCTCTTCCCCGTGTCAAGCTTTGTGGCCGTGTTCTCCCTTTCTGCTTTCCTTTTGTCGTGGGAGAAACTTGTCTGAGGAATGGAGGTTTTGTATGCTGGTCTTCTGGATGTTGTCAACCTGGAAACAAGGAGACAAGGACAAGCACAGTGTGCATCACAGAACCACACAATGATTGCCTTTGGAAGGGACCTTTGGACATCACTGAGTCCAAGCCTCCTGCACAGGCAGGGTCAGCTAGAGCACATTGCACACTATCATGTCCACGTGGGTTTTGATGCTCTTCCTAATGCACCCCAGGACACCATTGGCCGCCTTGGCCACAAGGGCACATTCCTGGCTCCTGGTCTACTTGTTGTCCAGCAGGACCCACAGGTCCTTCTCTGCAGAGCTGCTCTCCTGCAGGTCAACCCTCAGGCTGTCCTGGGGCATGGGGTTATTCCTGCCCAGGGGCAGGACCCTGCACTTGCCCTTGTTAAACTTCACGAGGGTCCTTTCCACCCATCTCTACAGCCTGTCCCACTCCCTCTGAAAGGCTGCACAGCCCTCCAGTCTAGTAGCCACGGCCCCAGTTTTAACACTTTAAACACTGCTGTGCACAAGAAAACAGAGGTGGTGCATGGTGGAAGGAGGTAATAAGCTTTCCAAGTCAAGAAGGGCTCTGTGGCCCGGCAACACGTCTCTCTCCCACAGTCAGCCCGCTTGTTGCCTTCTCCCAGGTCTCACCTCACCGCAGACTTGCTCTCCTCCCTCGCCCTGGTCGTCACCGTGAGCCCACTTACGCTCCAGGAAGAGCGGCTGTGATGGGGCAAGAGGCGCTTCCCAGGACGACTCCCTGAAACGGGGAATGGGAGAGAGACCATCAGCTGTATTAGTCCAGGCATCCTCTTTCCCTCTTGCCTACAATTCCCTAGCAAGAAGAACAAAGCGAAAGCCTACCAAATCTAAGGAAAGTCCTGACACGGGTTACTTTACCTTTCTCTAAATGGTCAACACCAGCCTCTTCCTCAACGGTCCTTTTTGGCCTGGGCGTAAGAGGTGGATGGGGCACTCTTGGTGGTGGAGGTCGTGGCACGAGCTTGCATTCCGAGCTGGAAAGAGGAGGAGGAGAAAAATGAACCTGACAAGAGAGGCTTGCAATTTCCAGCTACACACTGTTGTGCAGCAAAAAAGTAGCAGGCATGGTGGGAGGAGGGCAACCATCCTTCAGAGGTCACAAAGACTTTGTGTCCGAGAAAACTATCTCCCTCCCACAAGTACCTGAGCACACGATCAGCCCAACTGCCTTCCCCCAGCCTCTCACCTTGCAGGAGACTTGCTGCTCCCTTCCCCTTCTGCTCGTGCTGCGATGACATGAACCCTCCGTGCGCAACGTCTTTCACTGGGAAAGAGGCGCTTTCCAAGAGGACTCCCTGAAAACGGGGACCATGAGAGCTCATCAGCTCTACTAAGCCACACAGAAGCTCTGTGCCTTGGCTAGAATATCCCTAGCAAGAGGAACAAAGCATAGGCCAGCAAAGCTCCAGGAAAATTCCTGCCAGGTCTTACATTACCTTTGTTTGCGGTGTCTTCGCCGCCTTCTTCCCCGCTCCCCTTTGGGCTGGGGTCTGCGGGTGCCCGAGGCGCCCGTGCTGGGGGAGGTCTCGGGCAGAACTTGAACGCGCCCCTGGAATCAAGAAGCACAGATCAATGAGCCTGAGAGGAGAGTCCCAAAAGGCCGCTACCTCCTTGCTGTGCAGGAAGAAAGCGCCCGGCATGGGGGAAGAGGAAACCACCTTTCTGAATGGAGAAGACTTTGCGTCCGAGTGACCCATCTCCCTCCCGCAAGCACTAGAGCACAGTAATATCCCAAATGCCTTCCCTCTCACCTCGCAGCACCCTTGCTGTTCCCCACTCCTTCTGGCACTGTGACGCTGCTTACGCTTCGGCCACAATGCCTCCCTTGGGAAAACGGGTGCTTCCCAAGAGGACTCTCTGAAATGGGGAATGGGAGAGAGCTCATCAGCTTTACTGCTCCATACACCACCTTGGAGCCTAGCAACAAGGAAAAGGACAAGAAAGGACCAATAGACCTCTAAGAAACTTCTGTTGGGTCTTGACATTACCTTTAGTGGTCTTGTCATTTCCACTCTCTTCTTGCCCAGTCGCCTTTGGGCTGGGCCTTAGAGGTGCACGTGCCACTCTTGGCGGGGGCCTCGGATGGAACTTGACTGCACCTCTGAGAACAAGAAGAGAAAAATGAGCCTGAGAAGAGGGTCACAAAAACCTGCTCCCTCCTTGCTGTGCAGCAAGGAAGCACAGGGCATGGTAGAAGGGGGCAACCACCATGCCTGAATTTGGAAAGTCTCTGTGTCCAGGAAACACAGCTCCCTCCCACAAGTAGCAGAGCACAGTATTCGCCCGCGTGCTCGAACGCCTTCTCCCAGGCTCTCACCTCTCAGGAGACTTGCTCTTCGGGGCAAGAGCAAGTTCTTCTGCCTGGGATGTGGCCCCACTTCCACTCTGGGGAGAACTGGTCTCTTGAGGCAAGAGGCCCTCCCCAGGAACACTCCCTGAATGCAGAATAGGAAAAATGTGATCAGAACAGCAGCTCACGGTGAGTGTGAACACAAGCCCCATTTTCATCTGCTCCAGGCTCCTAAAACACTGAGGCAGCAATCTGCGTTTCCCCACAGACATGCTTCCAAAGATGTTGTTGGTTTCCCTTTCACGTTGCCTGTAGTGACTCTGCCTCCTTTCCTCTTAATTTCTCCATGGCACTACTGCTAGAGTGCTATTATGTACCACAAGTATTCCCTGGGGAAGGGACCTTTTCTGGAGCTCACATTCCCTGATGCTCTAATTCCCGCTCCCAGGCCTGCCCAGACCTCTCCCACACGCACCAGGGTCTTTGTACCAGGTCTCACCCTCACTGCTCTTCACATACACACAAGAAATGGCTGCTGAAAGCCTTACCATCGATGGTGACATCAGGGACAGTAGGGAACATGTTAGGCTTCGTGCCTTCCATATTTCCACGCTCCCTCTAGGTGAGGACTGGACGAGGAAGGCAAAAGGGACCTTCCTCCTCTCCAACCGTCTCTCACCTACACTTCACCAAACGGCCTGGCCCTGCTAGCCCACTGCCTCCCTTTGCCTTCCCCAACTCTTGGGAAAGCGGCTCCAGAGGATGGAAAATCAGCCCAGAGAGCAGCAGCCGGCGACCAGGATCCCACAGGCCTCGCAGTGAAGTGTGCGCCGGGGCCAGGGGCACCGTGATATCAGGGGCCTTGTGGCTGTGACGCGGGAGGGCCCCATTGTGACCCCACACCTTGTCACACACCGAGGGCTGCAGGGCCCTGAGCGCCCTCCCCGGCACCCACCCAGATCGCGGCCTGCAGCGGACACGGAGGTGGCCCCGCTCCTGTAGGGAGCTGCCCTCCTCCTCTTGCACCCGTGCCTGGGTCAGGGAATGAGGAAGGAGGCCTGCGCTGTCAGCCACGCTCACGCACCGCTGCCAGGGAAGGGCTGGCGCTGGTTGAACTTCCTTAGGCCAGGAGCCTGCAATGGCACTGGCTGCCCAAGGAGCACAGCCATGTCCTCTCTCTGCCCCTGGAGAAGGCTTGCTTCCTTCACCACAGCAATGGTCCAAGACCTTGAAGCAGCTCGAACTGTGAACGTCTCCAGCCGGAGGAAAAGCCTCTGAAACATCTCCAACAGGACTTGAACAGTTGATTCCAACCCATCTGCACAAGCCTTTCCCTGCACCGAGGAGCAATGAGAAGGCTTGGGGTGACAGAGCTTTTTTGGGTTGGCCTTCAGTTATTACTTTTTGTCTTAAGGAGTCACAAAAACACATGCAGGAGCCCAAGGAAAGCTTGTCCACAGGCTGGGATGGTTATGGGAGGCTGAACACCAAGTTCCGCTGCCAGGTGCTCCTTCTGTGCAAGCAGGACACGACACTCACTTGCAGCCTCCAAGACACCTGTCCCCTGGAGGGCTTTGGGACCCACCTCTAACCCAGACTATGGCAACACAGCACAAGAGACCCAAATGACGCATGGAAATAACCTCCATGTGTAACATCATCTGATGCTGTACAGCTCTCTGTGGGTACCTCTCAGTCACATGGGAGTCCTTGAACAGCACCAGGTCTCTAGCCCCTGCTGCAGTAAGCAGTTTCCCCCTTGCACACCTCTGCAAGGGTCGCATCTCTGGCAGGGAGAAGAAGGGAGAAGTATGAGGAGAAAAGACCTCGTTATGTGAACACAAGCACAAGTTTTACTGACTGTAACTGGAATGACAAGAGCCTGGAGGAGTCCAGCTTCCCAGTCAGTGCCTAACCTGCCCTTTGAATCCTGGTGCCTTAGAAGATGGCACTGCTGGTTGGTACTTAAGAGAATGGTCCCCCTGACAGCAGTCATGGAACCTGCTTGAAGTGAGAGAAAAGGAAGTGTTTATTGCAGTCACCTACCTCTTAGGCACAAGAAGCAGCTTCCACACTCAGCGCAGCAATCACGGCCATGGGCAGCAACCCTTCCTAGAAATCAAGCTGGTTTTGGAGCTGGACAGGGCGCTTCTGGCCGCAGCAGGGAAGTGACCTCAGCACTGGGAAAGCCAGCTGCCATTCCCACAGAGAAGTCCTAAATCAGGCTGCCCACCTTGGCTGGAAATCTGATCTCCTTCCTAAACTGGCAGCCGCTCTTTGCAAAATCCATGTAAGCATGAGCAGATCCCCCACACTATGCATGAATAGCGCGCACACAAGCTCTGGAGGCTCTTTTGGTCGTTGTCACTCCTCTGGGGGCTCCTGACTGTTAACCATGCCCATGACCAGCAGGAGATGGGAAAGGACTATGAAATCCTCTGCATGGCTAAACCAGAAAGTGGCTGCAAATGCTCACAAGCAAGTAGGTGACTCTCAGGTGCCTCTGAAATCCATGAGCATTAGGGACTTGATTGCAGCGAGCCAGAGGAGCAGGGTTGACCCTGAGGCTCCCTCTAAAACCCAGGACCCAGGGTCTTTCAACAACCTTCCCAGGTGACCTTTATATCCTCACAGCTCTCTCGCTCTCCCAGGTGACCCTTATTAACATCTCACCCTTTGTATTCCCATATCTTCTAAACCCAATTCACAATACTGAAGCAATTAACTCATCCTATATATTCCCATAGTGCCTGGCCTCAGAAAAGCCTTTATCCATCAAGCAATCAGGCCACTGTTTCATCCCTGGCTATACCTACCTTTTTTCCTACATATTCCTATACTTGATGGTCTGTGCAGATCTGCCCATGGAACTTCCTCAAGCTGCCAAGACAATCTGCAGCGGTTCTCAGCTCAGGAGTGCTACATGCCAAGGAACTGCCCTTACCCTCTTCTTCACAATTTGCTATCTCACAACACAAAGTAAAGCCTAGAAGTGTTCCATGTCCTCAGCAGTGCTCCACCTCTCCGAGGAAGGAAGGAGACAATTCCACGGGAATGAGAGCCATTCCATAGCTGTCATGTTCCCCTCCTGTTTGTTCTTCCTTTTCCCTCCTCAGCCCCAGTGCCTGCTGCTATTTCCTGCATTTATAGAGCTCAATGGGACTTCAGCCTCTCCAGTAATTTTCTTCATGCAGCATCACTGCCATAGCAGTGTTGCTTGCAAGAGTTCCACTATGCATGTGAAAAGCCTTTCTAAGTGCCCCCTCCACACACTACAGAAGTCTACAGAAGTCCCTCCCAATTCTTGCACACCCAAGCTGCCCCACATCCAGAGGGACTGCTGATGAGAGAGGCCAGCACAATGCAGAAGAAACGCTGGCGGTGCCCGACCCTATTGAAGGCAGAGGAAATGCTCAGGGGGCTTTTACACCCACTTGGACTAAAAGAGCAAGTAGATTGAGGCTTGTCAAGGAAAGGCTTTTGTGGCCGAAATCCAGCCTTGCTGTGGTAGCCAGCCACAGGCTTTGTCCTCACCGCTTCTTTGGCTTCTCTTTTGTTTTTCCTTTCAGACATCTCACCTACCTTTCCTCTCAGAGTGCCGAGGCACACACACTATACACACCAACAGATACAGAAATCAAGAGCTTCTTTGTGGCCAAGTGACATCTGCATCCTATTCCAAGTGCAATGGAAACAGGTTGCTTTGATGGAGATGCTCCTCTGTCTTTACTGCTCCTTTCACTTTACTCTTGTGACTTTACTTGCTATTTTAGAAACTATTAGACCAGTACAAAAATAATTCCAAAGAAGAATGTTCTCTTTAGCCCCGCTGCACGCTAACGGCCCCTAAGGCCAGGAGTTCCTCCCTTAGCCCAGGTGTCTTAGAGTCGTCCCAGGTTCCCCAGTGACCTCGCAATCTTTTGTTGCCAGAGACTGGGCGTTCCAGTGAGCAACACCAAGGCCCTGCAGCTGGAAAGCCCTCTAACCCATCTCTTGAGCAAGCAGGAAAAACCTCAATGGAAAAGGACAGAGGAGAAGACACTGTTTCTTTGCAGACTGCCTTTATTTTACGTTGCTCTCCACCTCCCTTTCCATCTCTTTCTTTCTTCCTTTTCTTTGTTTTTTATGTCTTCAGCCACTGAAGCCCAGAAGATCCTTTTTTCCTCTTGCAGGCAGTGGTCGCACATTTCCTGCAGGGCCACAGAAAGGCAATACCACAGAATATGAGTCTCAGCTTATGACCTTTTATTTTTTTCTGTTTTCAGAGGGGTAGCTTTCACTCTTCTGTGCCTCCTCTTTGTCCCTTTCTATCAACAGTGTTTTGCTCACAAGGCACAGTGCAGAGGCCCTTTCTGCATTGAATAGAGATCTAAACGATCACTGATCTACAAGGAAGCTGCATATTTTCTATCACATTAAAGTTCACAATTAATATTACTAGGAGAAATATTGCCCAAAACAAATATTCTGAAGCCTTTTCTGTGACTCTCTGTGGGAAGAATACTCTGTCAAAATTTGGAGCCACTGGCAGCTTTGAAAGACAGAGCCAGGAGAAGCTACTGCATGTTCCAGTGGCCTCATAGCAAGGGCTCACTCCTGAGCAGCCAGTCAAGTGTGGTCACAGAGCTGTCTCCAGGCTGACACAAACATCTACCCATCCATTCAACCAACCTACCTGTCCTGTGGTTGCACATCCCTCACAAACAGGAGTTGCTGCCTGGCCTTGGGCTGCAGGGCCTGTCTGCCCTCGGGTGTTCCTGGGGCACGGTGGCAGTCTGAAAGCACACGAGGAGAGGAGGACATGGGAGTGTGGGGTGAGTTTCTTCTCCTCCTTGCACTCCCGGGCTGCACACCTGCTTCTGCAGCAGGAGGTGCTTCTGCACAAGTGTTTTCCTTAGCATGAGAAGCCAAAAAGGGGAGGGCAAATGCCTGAGCTGTCACACTCAGCTGTGCCCCAGCACTGCCCACCTACAGTGCAGGTCGTGTAGGCCTGGGTGCCCTTTTGAACAGGCAGGAGAATAAGAGGAGCAGGGTCAGTACTCAGATACCTGCCCTGTCCAGAAGTTACCCAGAGAACCTTTTGACTTCTTCCCTTGTCATGAGCTGCTTCTAGACCCAGCACTCGGGACAGGTGCTCAAGCCCTTCTGGAGCTCATATGGCCTCTGAGTGCTGGGGAAACCTCTCCCTCACACAGCAGAAAAGCCCAGAATCACCCCAAAGCACTTCTGCGGGGGGTCTCACCTGGAAGAAGGCACTGCTTTCTTGGCCACCTCCCTTGCTTCTTCCTGGATGGTGGGCAGCCCAGGAGCTTGTGCCTTCTTTTGAGCATAGAGCCTCCTCTGGGTACTGAGGCACCTGGCAGGACTCCCTGAAAGGATGGATCAGGAGAAAGTGCCATTGCGCAGCTGAAGACAGTGGCACAGGGCTCCCTGCACCGCCAAGGCCCTCTCCTCTGGAGGCTGAACAAACCCACACCTCCCAGCTTCTCCTTGACCAGCACATGTGCCTGTCCCCTAGGGACCTTAGTGGCAGTGCTCCCTTTTGTGGTGGCCTTTACCTTGCGCTGCTGCAGCGTGGAGGAGGCCAGATCTGGAGCCTGCTCTGTTCGGTGCCCTCTCAACCTCACACCTGCAAAGAGGAAGGATATAAGGATGCATCAGACAGGAGAGTGTCCAGGAAAGCTGCTCTGCACTTGCCTGCCCGGCACCAGGAAAAGCCAGGTCATGGTGACAAGGGGGCAATAACCTTCCAGAGCACAGGGAGACTTTGTGTCCCAGGGAAACATATCTGCCCACGTACAAGTACAGCATTGTCCAAGGCTCTCACCTCTCAGGAGACTCGTCTCTATAGGCAGTCTTCCCCATTTCCTCAGCCACTTCTCTCGCTCGCCGGGCCAGTTCCTCAGGCGTAATCCGCTTGCGAGCGAGGAGCCGCTTGCAGGCACGGGTTAGAGGGAGGCTCCCTGGCAGGGGGAAAGAAGAACACTCTTCAGAAAGCCAGGCCAGCTTGGAGCAGCGTTTTGTGTTCATGTCCTGCCAAGGGTGCTGTGTCACCAAGGATGGCCCTTGCACTGCCTCTCCTGGCACCCTCATTAAGGGCTGAATGACCTCCCATGAATTTCCCTCCTTCACGTGCTGCTCCTCCTGCAGCTTCTCTCTCTCTTCCCTCTCCTGTTGCCTCTTTTTGCCTAGGTACCCCTGAGAAATCTCTGTCTCTTTCTACTCTATAATCAACCCCAGTGGGTGCAAGGAAGTGTCTGTGCGGGGGTGTCAAAGCAAGCAGTCCAGCCAGCCTCCCTTGGCCTTCCCGTGTCCACACGGAACAAACCTAGCTGCCTCAGGGTCCCCCAGTATGTCAGGCTCTTCCCCGTGTCAAGCTTTGTGGCTGGATTCTCCCTTTCTGCTTTCCTTTTGTCGTGGGAGAAATTTGTCTGAGGAATGGAGGTTTTGTAGGCTGGTCTTCTGTATGTCGTCAACCTGGAAACAAGGAGACAAGGACAAGCACAGCCTGCATCACAGAACCACACAATGATTGCCCTTGGAAGGGACCTTTGGACATCACTGAGTCCAACCCTCCTGCACAGGCAGGGTCAGCTAGAGCACATTGCACACGATCGTGTCCACGCGGGTTTTGATGCTCTTCCTAATGCACCCCAGGACACCATTGGCCTCCTTGACTACAAGGGCACATTACTGGCTCCTGGTCTACTTGTTGTCCAGCAGGACCCACAGGTCCTTCTCTGCAGAGCTGCTCTCCTGCAGGTCAACCCTCAGGCTGTCCTGGGGCATGGGGTTATTCCTGCCCAGGGGCAGGACCCTGCACTTGCCCTTGTTAAACTTCACGAGGGTCCTTTCCACCCATCTCTACAGCCTGTCCCGCTCCCTCTGAAAGGCTGCACAGCCCTCCGGTCTAGTAGCCACGGCCCCAGTTTTCTATCATCAACAAACTTGCTGAGGCTGCACTTCAGCCAGCTCCTTCAGGAATCCATGGAACAGGATTGGACCCAATACTGACCTTGGGGGGACACCTACAGCCACAGGCCTCCAAAGAGACACTGCACCACTAACCACAAGCCTTTGAGCTCTGCCATTCAGCCAGTTTTCAGTCTAACTCAGTGCCCACTCATCTAACCCACACTTCCTGAGCTTGCCTATGTTATGGGGGACAGTGTCTGTAGCCTCACTGAAGTCAAGGCAGACAACATCCACTGCTCTCGCCTCATCTACACAGCCAGTCATTCCATCCTAGAAGGTTTGCAGGTTGATGAAGGATCATTTCCCCTGGGCAAATCCATGCAGACTACTGATCACCTCCTTGTCCCCAACAGGCTTACAGACAACATCCAGGATGAGCTCTTCCATCCCCTTTCCAGGGATGGAGGGCAAATTCACACAAGATGCTGCTAAACACTTGATATGCACAAGAAAACAGAGGTGGTGCCTGGTGGAAGGAGGTAATAAGCTTTCCAAGTCAAGAAGGGCTCTGTGGCCCAGCGACACGTCTCTCTCCCACAGTCAGCCCGCTTGTTGCCTTCTCCCAGGTCTCACCTCACCGCAGACTTGCTCTCCTCCCTCGCCCTGGTCGTCTCCGTCAGCCCAGTTACACTCCAGGAAGAGCGGCTGTGATGGGGCAAGAGGCGCTTCCCAGGACGGCTCCCTGAAACGGGGAATGGGAGAGAGACCATCAGCTGTATTAGTCCAGGCATCCTCTTTCCCTCTTGCCTACAATTCCCTAGCAAGAAGAACAAAGCGAAAGCCTATCAAATCTAAGGGAGGTCCTGACACGGGTTACTTTACCTTTCTCTAAATGGTCTACACCAGCCTCTTCCTCCACAGTCTTTTTGGTCTTGGGTGTAAGAGGCGGATGGGGCACTCTTGGTGGTGGAGGTCTTGGCACGAGCTTGCATTCCGAGCTGGAAAGAAGAGGAGGAGAAAAATGAGCCTGAGAAGAGAGGCTTGCAATTTCCAGCTACACACTGTTGTGCAGGAAAAAAGTAGCAGGCATGGTGGGAGGAGGGTAACCATCCTTCGGAGGTCACAAAGACTTTGTGTCCGAGAAAACTATCTCCCTCCCACAAGTACCTGAGCACACGATCAGCCCAACTGCCTTCCCCCAGCCTCTCACCTTGCAGGAGACTTGCTGCTCCCTTCCCCTTCTGCTCGTGCTGCGATGCCATGAACCCTCCGTGCGCAACGTCTTTCACTGGGAAAGAGGCGCTTTCCAAGAGGACTCCCTGAAAACGGGGACCATGAGAGCTCATCAGCTCTACTAAGCCACACAGAAGCTCTGTGCCTTGGCTAGAATTCCCTAGCAAGAGGCACAAAGCATAGGCCAGCAAAGCTCCAGGAAAATTCCTGCCAGGTCTTACATTACCTTTGTTTGCGGTGTCTTCGCCGCCTTCTTCCCCACTCCTCTTTGGGCTGGGGTCTGCGGGTGCCCGAGGTGCCCGTGCTGGGGGAGGTCTCGGGCAGAACTTGAACGTGCCCCTGGAATCAAGAAGCACAGATCAATGAGCCTGAGAGGAGAGTCCCAAAAGGCCGCTACCTCCTTGCTGTTCAGGAAGAAAGCGCCGGGCATGGGGGAAGAGGTAACCACCCTTCTGAATGGAGAAGACTTTGCGTCCGAGTGACCCATCTCCCTCCCGCAAGCACTAGAGCACAGTAATATCCCAAATGCCTTCCCTCTCACCTCGCAGCACCCTTGCTGTTCCCCGCTACTTCTGGCACTGTGACGCTGCTTACGCTCCGGCCACAGTGCCTCCCTTGGGAAAACGGCTGCTTCCCAAGAGGACTCTCTGAAATGGGGAATGGGAGAGAGCTCATCAGCTTTACTGCTCCGTACACCACCTTGGAGCCTAGCAACAAGGAAAAGGACAAGAAAGGACCAATAGACCTCTAAGAAACTTCTGTTGGGTCTTACATTACCTTTAGTGGTCTTCTCATTACCACTCGGTTCTTGCCCAGTCGCCTTTGGGCTGGGCCTTAGAGGTGCGTGTGCCACTCTTGGCGGGGGCCTTGGATAGAACATGACTGCACCTCTGAGAACAAGAAGAGAAAAATGAGCCTGAGAAGAGGGTCACAAAAACCTGCTCCCTCCTTGCTGTGCAGCAAGAAAGCCCAGGGCATGGTAGAAGGGGGAACCACCATGCCTGAATTTGGAAAGTCTTTGTGTCCAGGAAACACAGCTCCCTCCCACAAGTAGCAGAGCACAGTATTCGCCCACGTGCTCGAACGCCTTCTCCCAGGCTCTCACCTCTCAGGAGACTTGCTCTTCGGGGCAAGAGCAAGTTCTTCTGCCTGGGATGTGGCCCCACTTCCACTCTGGGAGGCATTGCTCTCTTGGGGCAAGAGGCCCTCCCCAGGAACACTCCCTGAATGCAGGATAGGAAACATCTGATCAGAACAGCAGCCCACGGTGAGTGTGAGCACAAGCCCCATTTTCATCTGCTCCAGGCTCCTAAAACACTGAGGCAGCAATCTGCGTTTCCCCACAGCATCCAAAGACGCTGTTGGTCTCCCTTTCACTTTGCCTGTAGTGACTCTGCCTTGTTTCCTCTTAATTTCTCCATGGCACTACTACTAGAGTGCTATTATGTACCACAAGTATTCCCTGGGGAAGGGACCTTTTCTGGAGCTCACATTCCCTGATGCTCTAATTCCCGCTCCCAGGCCTGCCCAGACCTCTCCCACACGCGCCAGGGTCTTTGTACCAGGTCTCACCCTCACTGCTCTTCACATACACACAAGAAATGGCTGCTGAAAGCCTTACCATCGATGGTGACATCAGGGACAGTAGGGAACATGTTAGGCTTCGTGCCTTCCATATTTCCACGCTCCCTCTAGGTGAGGACTGGACGAGGAAGGCAAAAGGGACCTTCCTTCTCTCCAACCGTCTCTCACCTACACTTCACCAAACGGCCTGGCCCTGCTAGCCCACTGCCTCTCTTTGCCTTCCCCAACTGTTGGGAAAGCGGCTCCAGAGGATGGAAAATCAGCCCAGAGAGCAGCAGCCGGCGACCGGGATCCCACAGGCCTCGCAGTGAAGTGTGCGCCGGGGCCAGGGGCACCGTGATATCAGGGGCCTTGTGGCTGTGATGCGGGAGGGCCCCACTGTGACCCCACACCTTGTCACACACAGAGGGCTGCAGGGCCCTGAGCGCCCTCCCCGGCACCCACCCAGATCGCGGCCTGCAGCGGACACGGAGGTGGCCCTGCTCCTGTAGAGAGCTGCCCTCCTCCTCTTGCACCCGTGCCTGGGTCAGGGAATGAGGAAGGAGGCCTGCGCTGTCAGCCACGCTCACGCACCGCTGCCAGGGAAGGGCTGGCGCTGGTTGAACTTCCTTAGGCCAGGAGCCTGCAATGGCACTGGCTGCCCAAGGAGCACAGCCATGTCCTCTCTCTGCCCCTGGAGAAGGCTTGCTTCCTTCACCACAGCAATGGTCCAAGACCTTGAAGCAACTCTAACTGTGAACGCCTCCAGGCGGAGGAAAAGCCTCTGAAACATCTCCAACAGGACTTGGACAGTTCCTTCCAACCCGTCTGCACAAGCCTTTCCCTGCACTGAGGAGCAATGAGAAGGCTTGGGGTGACAGAGCTTTTTTGGGTTGGCCTTCAGTGATTACTTTTTGTTTTAAGGGGTCAGAAAAACACATGGAGGAGTCCAAGGAAAGCTTGGCCACAGCCTGGGATGGTTATGGGAGGCTGAACACCAAGTTCCGCTGCCAGGTGCTCCTTCTGTGCAAGCAGGACACGACACTCACTTGCAGCCTCCAAGACACCTGTCCCCTGGAGGGCTTTGGGACCCACTCCTAACCCAGACTATGGCAACACAGCACAAGACACCCACATAACACATGGAAATAACCTAGATGTGTAACATCATCTGATGATGTCCAGCTCTCTGTGGGTACCTCTCAGGCACATGGGAGTCTTTGAACAGCACCAGGTCTCTATCCCCTGCTGCAGTGAGCAGTTTCCCCCTTGCACACCTCTGCAATGGTCGCATCTCTGGCAGGGAGAAGGACGGGGAAGTATGAGGAGAAAAGACCTCGTTCTCAGAAGCATTCAGTTATGTGAACACAAGCACAAGATTTGCCAACTGTAACTGGAATGACAAGAGCCTGGAGGAGTCCAGCTTCCCAGTCGGTGCCTAACCTGCCCTTTGAATCCTGGTGCCTTAGAAGATGGCACCGTTGGTTGGTACTTAAGAGAATGGTCCCCCTGACAGCAGTCATGGAAGCTGTTTGAAGTGAGAGAAAAGGAAGTGTTTATTGCAGTCACTTACCTCTTAGGCACAAGAAGCAGCTTCCACGCTCAGCGCAGCAATCACGGCCATGGGCAGCAACCCTTCGTAGAAATCAAGCTGGTTTTGGAGCTGGACAGGGCACTTCTGGCCGCAGCAGGGAAGTGACCTCAGCACTGGGAAAGCCAGCTGCCATTCCCACAGAGAAGCCCTAAATCAGGCTGCCCACCTTGGCTGGAAATCTGATCTCCTTCCTAAACTGGCAGCCACTCTTTGCAAAATCCATGTAAGCATGAGCATATCCCCCACACTATGCATGAATAGCGGGCACACAAGCTCTGGAGGCTCTTTTGGTCATCCTCACTCCTCTGGGGGCTCCCGACTGTTAACTATGCCCATGACCAGCAGGAGATGGGAAAGCACTATGGAATCCTCTGCATGGCTAGACCAGAAAGTGGCTGCAAATGCTCACAAGCAAGTAGGTGACTCTCAGGTGCCTCTGAAACCCCTGAGCATTAGGCACTTGATTGCAGCGAGCCAGAGGAGCAGGGTTGACCCTGAGGCTCCCTCTAAACCCAGGGTCTTTCAACAACCTTCCCAGGTGACCTTTATATCCTCACAGCTCTCTCTTTCTCACAGGTGACCCTTATTAACATCTCACCCTTTGTATTCCCAAATCTTATATACCCAATTCACAATACTGATGCGATTAACTCATCCTATATAATCCCATATTGCTTGGCCTCAGAAAAGCCTTTATCCATCAAGCAATCAGGCCACTGTTTCATCCCTGGCTACACCTACCCTACTTCTACGTATTCCTATACTTGATGGTCTGTATAGATCTGCCCATGGAACTTCCTCAGGCTGCCAAGAGAATCTGCAGAGGTTCTCAGCTCAGGAGTGCTACATGCCAAGCAACCGCCCTTACCCTCTTCTTCACAATTTGCTATCTCACAACACAAAGTAAAGCCTAGAAGTGTTCCATGTCCTCAGCAGTGCTCCACCTCTCCGAGGAAGGAAGGAGACAATTCCACAGGAATGACAACCATTCCATAGCTGTCATGTTCTTTACTGCTCCTTTCCCTTTACTTATGTTACTTTACTTGATATTTTAGAAACTATTAGACCACTAAAAATATAATTCCAAAGGAGAATGTTCTCTTTAGCCCCGCTGCACGCTAACGGCCCCTAAGGCCAGGAGTTCCTCCCTTAGCCCAGGTGCTCTTACAGTTGTCCCAGGTTCCCCAGTGACCTCGCAATTTTTTGTTGCCAGAGACTGGGCGTTCCAGTGAGCAACACCAAGGCCCTGCAGCTGGAAAACCCTCTAACCCATCTCTTGAGCCAGCAGGAAAAACCTCAATGGAAAAGGACAGAGGAGAGGACGCTGTTTCTTTGCAGACTGCCTTTATTTCATGTTGCTCTCCACCTCCCTTTCCATCTCTTTCTTTCTTCCTTTTCTTTGTTTTTTATGTCTTCAGCCACTGAAGCCCAGAAGATCCTTTTTTCCTCTTGCAGGCAGTGGTCGCACATTTCCTGCAGGGCCACAGAAAGGCAATACCACAGAATATGAGTCTCAGCTTATAAGTTTTTTTTTTTTCCCCTCTCTTTTCAGAGGGGTAGCTTTCACTCTGCTGTGCCTCCTCTTTGTCCCTTTCTATCAACAGGGTTTTGCTCACAAGGCACAGTGCAGAGGCCCTTTCTGCATTGAATAGAGATCTAAACGATCACTGATCTACAAGGAAGCTGCATATTTTCTATCACATTAAAGTTCACAATTAATATTACTAGGAGAAATATTGCCCAAAACAAATATTCTGAAGCCTTTTCTGTGACTCTCTGTGGGAAGAATACTCTGTCAAAATTTGGAGTCACTGGCAGCTTTGAAAGACAGAGCCAGGAGAAGCTACGGCATGTTCCAGTGGCCTCATAGCAAGGGCTCACTCCTGAGCAGCCAGTCAAGTGTGTTCACAGAGCTGTCTGTGACAGCTGACACAAACATCTACCCATCCATTCAACCAACCTACCTGTCCTGTGGTTGCACATCCCTCACAAACAGGAGTTGCTGCCTGGCCTTGGGCTGCAGGGCCTGTCTGCCCTCGGGGGTTCCTGGGGCACGGTGGCAGTCTGAAAGCACACGAGGAGAGGAGGACATGGCAGTGTGGGATGAGTTTCTTCTCCTCCTTGCACTCCCGGGCTGCACACCTGCTTCTGCAGCAGGAGGTGCTTCTGCACAAGTGTTTTCCTTAGCCAAAAAGGGGAGGGCAAATGCCTGAGCTGTCACACTCAGCTGTGCCCCAGCACTGCCCACCTACAGTGCAGGTCGTGTAGGCCTGGGCGCCCTTTTGAACAGACAGGAGAATAAGAGGAGCAGGGTCAGTACTCAGATACCTGCCCTGTCAAGAGGTTACCCAGAGAACCTTTGGACTTCTTCCCTTGTCACGAGCTGCTTCTAGACCCAGCACTCGGGACAGGTGCTCAGGCCCTTCCGGAGCTCATATGGCCTCTGAGTGCTGGGGAAACCTCTCCCTCACACAGCAGAAAAGCCCAGAATCACCCCAAAGCACTTCTGCGGGGGGTCTCACCTGGAAGAAGGCACTGCTTTCTTGGCCACCTCCCTTGCTTCTTCCTGGATGGTGGGCAGCCCAGGAGCTTGTGCCTTCTTTTGAGCGTAGAGCCTCCTCTGGGTCCTGAGGCACCTGGCAGGACTCCCTGAAAGGATGGATCAGGAGAAAGTGCCATTGCGCAGCTGAAGACAGTGGCACAGGGCTCCCTGCACCGCCAAGGCCCTCTCCTCTGGAGGCTGAACAAACCCACACCTCCCAGCTTCTCCTTGACCAGCACATGTGCCTGTCCCCTAGGGACCTTAGTGGCAGTGCTCCCTTTTGTGGTGGCCTTTACCTTGCGCTGCTGCAGTGTGGAGGAGGCCAGATCTGGAGCCTGCTCTGTTGGGTGGCCTCTCAACCTCACACCTGCAAAGAGGAAGCAAATAAGGATGCATCAGACAGGAGAGTCTCCAGGAAAGCTGCTCTGCACTTGCGTGCCCGGCACCAGGAAAAGCCAGGTCATGGTGACAAGGGGGCAATAACCTTCCAGAGCACAGGGAGACTTTGTGTCCCAGGGAAACATCTCTGCCCACGTACAAGTACAGCACTGTCCAAGGCTCTCACCTCTCAGGAGACTCGTCTCTATAGGCAGTCTTCCCCATTTCCTCAGCCACTTCTCTCGCTCGCCGGGCCAGTTCCTCAGGCGTAATCCGCTTGCGAGCGAGGAGCCGCTTGCAGGCACGGGTTAGAGGGAGGCTCCCTGGCAGGGGGAAAGAAGAACACTCTTCAGAAAGCCAGGCCAGCTTGGAGCAGCGTTTTGTGTTCATGTCCTGCCAAGGGTGCTGTGTCACCAAGGATGGCCCTTGCACTGCCTCTCCTGGCACCCTCATTAAGGGCTGAATGACCTCCCATGAATTTCCCTCCTTCACGTGCTGCTCCTCCTGCAGCTTCTCTCTCTTCCCTCTCCTGTTGCCTCTTTTTGCCTAGGTTCCCCTGAGAAATCTCTGTCTCTTTCTACTCTATAATCAACCCCAGTGGGTGCAAGGAAGTGTCTGTGCGGGGGTGTCAAAGCAAGCAGTCCAGCCAGCCTCCCTTGGCCTTCCCGTGTCCACACGGAACAAACCTAGCTGCCTCAGGGTCCCCCAGTATGTCAGGCTCTTCCCCGTGTCAAGCTTTGTGGCTGGAGTCTCCCTTTCTGCTTTTATTATGTCACGGGAGAAACTTGTCTGAGGAATGGAGCTTTTGTAGGCTGGTCTTCTGGATGTCGTCGACCTGGAAACAAGGAGACAAGGACAAGCACAGCGTGCATCACAGAACCACACAATGATTGCCCTTGGAAGGGACCTTTGGACATCACTGAGTCCAAGCCTCCTGCACAGGCAGGGTCAGCTAGAGCACATTGCACACGATCGTGTCCACATGGGTTTTGGTGCTCTTCCTAATGCACCCCAGGACACCATTGGCCGCCTTGGCCACAAGGGCACATTCCTGGCTCCTGGTCTACTTGTTGTCCACCAGGACTGCCAGGTCCTTCTCTGCAGAGCTGCTCTCCTGCAGGTCAACCCTCAGGCTGTCCTGGGGCATGGGGTTATTCCTGCCCAGGGGCAGGACCCTGCACTTGCCCTTGTTAAACTTCATGAGGGTCCTTTCCACCCATCTCTACAGCCTGCCCCACTCCCTCTGAAAGGCTGCACAGCCCTCTGGTCTAGTAGCCACGGCCCCAGTTTTAACACTTTAAACACTGCTATGCACAAGAAAACAGAGGTGGTGCATGGTGGAAGGAGGTAATAGGCTTTCCAAGTCAAGAAGGGCTCTGTGGCCCGGCGACACGTCTCTCTCCCACAGTCAGCCCGCTTGTTGCCTTCTCCCAGGTCTCACCTCACCACAGACTTGCTCTCCTCCCTCGCCCTGGTCGTCACTGTGAGCCCACTTACGCTCCAGGAAGAGCGGCTGTGATGGGGCAAGAGGCGCTTCCCAGGACGGCTCCCTGAAACGGGGAATGGGAGAGAGACCATCGGCAGTATTAGTCCAGGCATCCTCTTTCCCTCTTGCCTACCATTCCCTAGCAAGAAGAACAAAGCGAAAGCCTACCAAATCTAAGGAAGGTCCTGACACGGGTTACTTTACCTTTCTCTAAATGGTCAACACCAGCCTCTTCCTCCACGGTCTTTCTTGTCCTGGGCGTAAGAGGCGGATGGGGCACTCTTGGTGGTGGAGGTCTTGGCACGAGCTTGCATTCCGAGCTGGAAAGAAGAGGAGGAGAAAAATGAACCTGACAAGAGAGGCTTGCAATTTCCAGCTACACACTGTTGTGCAGGAAAAAAGCAGCAGGCATGGTGGGAGGAGGGTAACCATCCTTCAGAGGTCACAAAGACTTTGTGTCCGATAAATCTATCTCCCTCCCACAAGTACCTGAGCACACGATCAGCCCAACTGCCTTCCCCCAGCCTCTCACCTTGCAGGAGACTTGCTGCTCCCTTCCCCTTCTGCTCGTGCTGCGATGCCACGAATCCTCCGTGCGCAACGTCTTTCATTGGGAAAGAGGCGCTTTCCAAGACGACTCCCTGAAAACGGGCACAATGGGAGCTCATCAGCTCTACTAAGCCACACAGAAGCTCTGTGCCTTGGCTAGAATTCCCTAACAAGAGGAACAAAGCATAAGCCAGCAAAGCTCCAGGAAAATTCCTGCCAGGTCTTACATTACCTTTGTTTGCGGCGTCTTCGCCGCCTTCTTCCCCGCTCCCCTTTGGGCTGGGGTCTGTGGGTGCCCGAGGTGCCCGTGCTGGGGGAGGTCTCGGGCAGAACTTGAACGCGCCCCTGGAATCAAGAAGCACAGATCAATGAGCCCGAGAGAAGAGTCCCAAAAGGTCGCTACCTCCTTGCTGTGCACGAAGAAAGCGCCGGGCATGGGGGAAGAGGTAACCACCCTTCTGAATGGAGAAGACTTTGCGTCTGAGTGACCCATCTCCCTCCCGCAAGCACTAGAGCACAGTAATATCCCAAATGCCTTCCCTCTCACCTCGCAGCACCCTTGCTGTTCCCCGCTACTTCTGGCACTGTGACGCTGCTTACGCTTCGGCCACAATGCCTCCCTTGGGAAAACGGGTGCTTCCCAAGAGGACTCTCTGAAATGGGGAATGGGAGAGAGCTCATCAGCTTTACTGCTCCATCCACCACCTTGGAGCCTAGCAACAAGGAAAAGGACAAGAAAGGACCAATAGACCTCTAAGAAACTTCTGTTGGGTCTTACATTACCTTTAGTGGTCTTCTCATTACCACTCTCTTCTTGCCCAGTCGCCTTTGGGCTGGGCCTTAGAGGTGCACGTGCCACTCTTGGCGGGGGCCTCGGATGGAACTTGACTGCACCTCTGAGAACAAGAAGAGAAAAATGAGCCTGAGAAGAGGGTCACAAAAACCTGCTCCCTCCTTGCTGTGCAGCAAGGAAGCACAGGGCATGGTAGAAGGGGGCAACCACCATGCCTGAATTTGGAAAGTCTCTGTGTCCAGGAAACACAGCTCCCTCCCACAAGTAGCAGAGCACAGTATTCGCCCGCGTGCTCGAACGCCTTCTCCCAGGCTCTCACCTCTCAGGAGACTTGCTCTTCGGGGCAAGAGCAAGTTCTTCTGCCTGGGATGTGGCCCCACTTCCACTCTGGGAGGCATTGCTCTCTTGGGGCAAGAGGCCCTCCCCAGGAACACTCCCTGAATGCAGGATAGGAAAAATGTGATCAGAACAGCAGCCCACGGTGAGTGTGAACACAAGCCCCATTTTCATCTGCTCCAGACTCCTAAAACACTGAGGCAGCAATCTGCGTTTCCCCACAGACATGCTTCCAAAGATGTTGTTGGTTTCCCTTTCACGTTGCCTGTAGTGACTCTGCCTCGTTTCCTCTTAATTTCTCCATGGCACTACAGCTAGAGT
Organism: Tinamus guttatus; assembly: GCF_059628265.1. NCBI lineage: Eukaryota > Metazoa > Chordata > Aves > Tinamiformes > Tinamidae > Tinamus > Tinamus guttatus. The sequence goes on from NW_028288931.1 coordinate 3,537,843, forward strand.
GCTATTATGTACCACAAGTATTCCCTGGGGAAGGGACCTTTTCTGGAGCTCACATTCCCTGATGCTCTAATTCCCGCTCCCAGGCCTGCCCAGACCTCTCGCACACGCGCCAGGGTCTTTGTACCAGGTCTCACCCTCACTGCTCTTCACATACACACAAGAAATGGCTGCTGAAAGTCTTACCATCAGTGGTGACATCAGGGACAGTAGGGAACATGTTAGGCTTCGTGCCTTCCATATTTCCACGCTCCCTCTAGGTGAGGACTGGACGAGGAAAGCAAAAGGGACCTTCCTCCTCTCCAACCGTCTCTCACCTACACTTCACCAAACGGCCTGGCCCTGCTAGCCCACTGCCTCCCTTTGCCTTCCCCAACTCTTGGGAAAGCGGCTCCAGAGGATGGAAAATCAGCCCAGAGAGCAGCAGCCAGCGACCGGGATCCCACAGGCCTCGCAGTGAAGTGTGCGCCGGGGCCAGGGGCACCGTGATATCAGGGGCCTTGTGGCTGTGACGCGGGAGGGCCCCACTGTGACCCCACACCTTGTCACACACCGAGGGCTGCAGGGCCCTGAGCGCCCTCCCCGGCACCCACCCAGATCGCGGCCTGCAGCGGACACAGAGGTGGCCCCGCTCCTGTAGGGAGCTGCCCTCCTCCTCTTGCACCCGTGCCTGGGTCAGGGAATGAGGAAGGAGGCCTGCGCTGTCAGCCACGCTCACGCACCGCTGCCAGGGAAGGGCTGGCGTTGGTTGAACTTCCTTAGGCCAGGAGCCTGCAATGGCACTGGCTGCCCAAGGAGCACAGCCATGTCCTCTCTCTGCCCCTGGAGAAGGCTTGCTTCCCTCACCACAGCAATGGTCCAAGACCTTGAAGCAGCTCTAACTGTAAACGCCTCCAGCCGGAGGAAAAGCCTCTGAAACATCTGCAACAGGACTTGGACAGTTCCTTCAACCCGTCTGCACAAGCCTTTCCCTGCACTGAGGAGCAATGAGAAGGCTTGGGGTGACAGAGCTTTTTCGGGTTGGCCTTCAGTTATTACTTTTTGTCTTAAGGGGTCACAAAAACACATGCAGGAGTCCAAGGAAAGCTTCGCCACAGGCTGGGATGGTTATGGGAGGCTGAACACCAAGTTCCACTGCCAGGTGCTCCTTCTGTGCAAGCAGGACACGACACTCACTTGCAGCCTTCAAGACACCTGTCCCCTGGAGGGCTTTGGGACCCACTCCTAACCCAGACTATGGCAACACAGCACAAGACACCCAAATAACACATGGAAATAACCTCCATGTGTAACATCATCTGATGATGTCCAGCTCTCTGTGGGTACCTCTCAGGCACATGGGAGTCTTTGAACAGCACCAGGTCTCTATCCCCTGCTGCAGTGAGCAGTTTCCCCCTTGCACACCTCTGCAATGGTCGCATCTCTGGCAGGGAGAAGGACGGGGAAGTATGAGGAGAAAAGACCTTGTTCTCAGAAGCATTCAGTTATGTGAACACAAGCACAAGTTTTACTGACTGTAACTGCAATGACAAGAGCCTGGAGGAGTCCAGCTTCCCAGTCGGTGCCTAACCTGCCCTTTGAATCCTGGTGCCTTAGAAGATGGCACCGTTGGTTGGTACTTAAGAGAATGGTCCCCCTGACAGCAGTCATGGAAGCTGTTTGAAGTGAGAGAAAAGGAAGTGTTTATTGCAGTCACTTACCTCTTAGGCACAAGAAGCAGCTTCCACGCTCAGCGCAGCAATCACGGCCATGGGCAGCAACCCTTCCTAGAAATCAAGCTGGTTTTGGAGCTGGACAGGGCACTTCTGGCCGCAGCAGGGAAGTGACCTCAGCACTGGGAAAGCCAGCTGCCATTCCCACAGAGAAGCCCTAAATCAGGCTGCCCACCTTGGCTGGAAATCTGATCTCCTTCCTAAACTGGCAGCCACTCTTTGCAAAATCCATGTAAGCATGAGCAGATCCCCCACACTATGCATGAATAGCGGGCACACAAGCTCTGGAGGCTCTTTTGGTCATCCTCACTCCTCTGGGGGCTCCTGACTGTTAACTATGCCCATGACCAGCAGGAGATGGGAAAGCACTATGGAATCCTCTGCATGGCTAGACCAGAAAGTGGCTGCAAATGCTCACAAGCAAGTAGGTGACTCTCAGGTGCCTCTGAAACCCCTGAGCATTAGGCACTTGATTGTGGGGAAGCCAGAGGAGGAAGGTTGACCCTGAGGCTCCCTCTAAACCCAGGGTCTTTCAACAACCTTCCCAGGTGACCTTTATATCCTCACAGCTCTCTCTTTCTCACAGGTGACCCTTATTAACATCTCACCCTTTGTATTCCCAAATCTTATATACCCAATTCACAATACTGATGCGATTAACTCATCCTATATAATCCCATATTGCTTGGCCTCAGAAAAGCCTTTATCCATCAAGCAATCAGGCCACTGTTTCATCCCTGGCTACACCTACCCTACTTCTACGTATTCCTATACTTGATGGTCTGTATAGATCTGCCCATGGAACTTCCTCAGGCTGCCAAGAGAATCTGCAGAGGTTCTCAGCTCAGGAGTGCTACATGCCAAGCAACCGCCCTTACCCTCTTCTTCACAATTTGCTATCTCACAACACAAAGTAAAGCCTAGTAGTGTTCCATGTCCTCAGCAGTGCTCCACCTCTCCGAGGAAGGAAGGAGACAATTCCACAGGAATGACAACCATTCCATAGCTGTCATGTTCTTTACTGCTCCTTTCCCTTTACTTATGTTACTTTACTTGATATTTTAGAAACTATTAGACCACTAAAAATATAATTCCAAAGGAGAATGTTCTCTTTAGCCCCGCTGCACGCTAACGGCCCCTAAGGCCAGGAGTTCCTCCCTTAGCCCAGGTGCTCTTAGAGTTGTCCCAGGTTCCCCAGTGACCTCGCAATTTTTTGTTGCCAGAGACTGGGCGTTCCAGTGAGCAACACCAAGGCCCTGCAGCTGGAAAGCCCTCTAACCCATCTCTTGAGCAAGCAGGAAAAACCTCAATGGAAAAGGACAGAGGAGAGGATGCTGTTTCTTTGCAGACTGCCTTTATTTCATGTTGCTCTCCACCTCCCTTTCCATCTCTTTCTTTCTTCCCTCTCTTTGTTTTTTATGTCTTCAGCCACTGAAGCCCAGAAGATCCTTTTTTCCTCTTGCAGGCAGTGGTCGCACATTTCCTGCAGGGCCACAGAAAGGCAATACCACAGAATATGAGTCTCAGCTTATAAGTTTTTTTTTTTTCCCCTCTCTTTTCAGAGGGGTAGCTTTCACTCTTCTGTGCCTCCTCTTTGTCCCTTTCTATCAACAGGGTTTTGCTCACAAGGCACTGTGCAGAGGCCCTTTCTGCATTGAATAGAGATCTAAATGATCACTGATCTACAAGGAAGCTGCATATTTTCTATCACATTAAAGTTCACAATTAATATTACTAGGAGAAATATTGCCCAAAAGAAATGCTCTGAAGCCTTTTCTGTGACTCTCTATGGGAAGAATACTCTGTCAAAATTTGGAGCCACTGGCAGCTTTGAAAGACAGAGCCAGGAGAAGCTACTGCATGTTCCAGTGGCCTCATAGCAAGGGCTCACTCCTGAGCAGCCAGTCAAGTGTGTTCGCAGAGCTGTCTGTGACAGCTGACACAAACATCTACCCATCCATTCAACCAACCTACCTGTCCTGTGGTTGCACATCCCTCACAAACAGGAGTTGCTGCCTGGCCTTGGGCTGCAGGGCCTGTCTGCCCTCGGGGGTTCCTGGGGCACGGTGGCAGTCTGAAAGCACACGAGGAGAGGAGGACATGGCAGTGTGGGATGAGTTTCTTCTCCTCCTTGCACTCCCGGGCTGCACACCTGCTTCTGCAGCAGGAGGTGCTTCTGCACAAGTGTTTTCCTTAGCCAAAAAGGGGAAGGCAAATGCCCGAGCTGTCACACTCAGCTGTGCCCCAGCACTGCCCACCTACAGTGCAGGTCGTGTAGGCCTGGGCGCCCTTTTGAACAGAGAGGAGAATAAGAGGAGCAGGGTCAGTACTCAGATACCTGCCCTGTCAAGAAGTTACCCAGAGAACCTTTTGACTTCTTCCCTTGTCACGAGCTGCTTCTAGACCCAGCACTCGGGACAGGTGCTCAGGCCCTTCCGGAGCTCATACGGCCTCTGAGTGCTGGGGAAACCTCTCCCTCACACAGCAGAAAAGCCCAGAATCACCCCAAAACACTTCTGCAGGGGGTCTCACCTGGAAGAAGGCACTGCTTTCTTGGCCACCTCCCTTGCTTCTTCCTGGATGGTGGGCAGCCCAGGAGCTTGTGCCTTCTTTTGAGCGTAGAGCCTCCTCTGGGTACTGAGGCACCTGGCAGGACTCCCTGAAAGGATGGATCAGGAGAAAGTGCCATTGAGCAGCTGAAGACAGTGGCACAGGGCTCCCTGCACCGCCAAGGCCCTCTCCTCTGGAGGCTGAACAAACCCACACCTCCCAGCTTCTCCTTGACCAGCACATGTGCCTGTCCCCTAGGGACCTTAGTGGCAGTGCTCCCTTTTGTGGTGGCCTTTACCTTGCGCTGCTGCAGTGTGGAGGAGGCCAGATTTGGAGCCTGCTCTGTTCGGTGGCCTCTCAACCTCACGCCTGCAAAGAGGAAGGATATAAGGATGCATCAGACAGGAGAGTGTCCAGGAAAGCTGCTCTGCACTTGCCTGCCCGGCACCAGGAAAAGCCAGGTCATGGTGACAAGGGGGCAATAACCTTCCAGAGCACAGGGAGACTTTGTGTCCCAGGGAAACATATCTGCCCACGTACAAGTACAGCATTGTCCAAGGCTCTCACCTCTCAGGAGACTCGTCTCTATAGGCAGTCTTCCCCATTTCCTCTGCCACCGCTCTCGCTCGCCGGGCCAGTTCCTCAGGCGTAATCCGCTTGCGAGCGAGGAGCCGCTTGCAGGCACGGGTTAGAGGGAGGCTCCCTGGCAGGGGGAAAGAAGCACACTCTTCAGAAAGCCAGGCCAGCTTGGAGCAGCGTTTTGTGTTCATGTCCTGCCAAGGCTGCTCTGTCACCAAGGATGGCCCTTGCACTGCCTCTCCTGGCACCCTCATTAAGGGCTGAATGACCTCCCATGAATTTCCCTCCTTCGCATGCTGCTCCTCCTGCAGCTTCTCTCTCTTCCCTCTCCTGTTGCCTCTTTTTGCCTAGGTATCCCTGAGAAATCTCTGTCTCTTTCTACTCTATAATCAACCCCAGTGGGTGCAAGGAAGTGTCTGTGCGGGGGTGTCAAAGCAAGCAGTCAAGCCAGCCTCCCTCGGCCTTCCCGTGTCCACACGGAACAAACCTAGCTGCCTCAGGGTCCCCCAGTATGTCAGGCTCTTCCCCGTGTCAAGCTTTGTGGCCGTGTTCTCCCTTTCTGCTTTTATTTTGTCACGGGAGAAACTTGTCTGAGGAATGGAGCTTTTGTAGGCTGGTCTTCTGGATGTTGTCAACCTGGAAACAAGGAGACAAGGACAAGCACAGCGTGCATCACAGAACCACACAATGATTGCCCTTGGAAGGGACCTTTGGAGATCACTGAGTCCAAGCCTCCTGCACAGGCAGGGTCAGCTAGAGCACATTGCACACGATCGTGTCCACGTGGGTTTTGATGCTCTTCCTAATGCACCCCAGGACACCACTGGCCGCCTTGGCCACAAGGGCACATTCCTGGCTCCTGGTCTACTTGTTGTCCACCAGGACTGCCAGGTCCTTCTCTGCAGAGCTGCTCTCCTGCAGGTCAACCCTCAGGCTGTCCTGGGGCATGGGGTTATTCCTGCCCAGGGGCAGGACCCTGCACTTGCCCTTGTTAAACTTCACGAGGGTCCTTTCCACCCATCTCTACAGCCTGCCCCACTCCCTCTGAAAGGCTGCACAGCCCTCCGGTCTAGTAGCCACGGCCCCAGTTTTAACACTTTAAACACTGCTATGCACAAGAAAACAGAGGTGGTGCCTGGTGGAAGGAGGTAATTGGCTTTCCAAGTCAAGAAGGGCTCTGTGGCCCGGCGACACGTCTCTCTCCCACAGTCAGCCCGCTTGTTGCCTTCTCCCAGGTCTCACCTCACCACAGACTTGCTCTCCTCCCTCGCCCTGGTCGTCACTGTGAGCCCACTTACGCTCCAGGAAGAGCGGCTGTGATGGGGCAAGAGGCGCTTCCCAGGACGGCTCCCTGAAACGGGGAATGGGAGAGAGACCATCAGCTGTATTAGTCCAGGCATCCTCTTTCCCTCTTGCCTACAATTCCCTAGCAAGAACAACAAAGTGAAAGCCTACCAAATCTAAGGAAGGTCCTGACACGGGTTACTTTACCTTTCTCTAAATTGTCTACACCAGCCTCTTCCTCCATGGTCTTTCTTGTCCTGGGTGTAAGAGGCGGATGGGGCACTCTTGGTGGTGGAGGTCTTGGCACGAGCTTGCATTCCGAGCTGGAAAGAGGAGGAGGAGAAAAATGAACCTGAGAAGAGAGGCTTGCAATTTCCAGCTACACACTGTTGTGCAGGAAAAAAGCAGCAGGCATGGTGGGAGGAGGGCAACCATCCTTCAGAGGTCACAAAGACTTTGTGTCCGAGAAAACTATCTCCCTCCCACAAGTACCTGAGCACACGATCAGCCCAACTGCCTTCCCCCAGGCTCTCACCTTGCAGGAGACTTGCTGCTCCCTTCCCCTTCTGCTCGTGCTGCGATGCCACGAATCCTCCGTGCGCAACGTCTTTCATTGGGAAAGAGGCGCTTTCTAAGAGGACTCCCTGAAAACGGGGACCATGAGAGCTCATCAGCTCTACTAAGACACACAGAAGCTCTGTGCCTTGGCTAGAATATCCCTAACAAGAGGCACAAAGCATAGGCCAGCAAAGCTCCAGGAAAATTCCTGCCAGGTCTTACATTACCTTTGTTTGCGGCGTCTTCGCCGCCTTCTTCCCCGCTCCCCTTTGGGCTGGGGTCTGCGGGTGCCCGAGGTGCCCGTGCTGGGGGAGGTCTCGGGCAGAACTTCAACGCACCCCTGGAATCAAGAAGCACAGATCAATGAGCCCGAGAGGAGAGTCCCAAAAGGCCGCTACCTCCTTGCTGTGCAGGAAGAAAGCGCCGGGCATGGGGGAAGAGGTAACCACCCTTCTGAATGGAGAAGACTTTGCGTCCGAGTGACCCATCTCCCTCCCGCAAGCACTAGAGCACAGTAATATCCCAAATGCCTTCCCTCTCACCTCGCAGCACCCTTGCTGTTCCCCGCTACTTCTGGCACTGTGACGCTGCTTACGCTTCGGCCACAATGCCTCCCTTGGGAAAACGGGTGCTTCCCAAGAGGACTCTCTGAAATGGGGAATGGGAGAGAGCTCATCAGCTTTACTGCTCCATACACCACCTTGGAGCCTAGCAACAAGGAAAAGGACAAGAGAGGACCAATAGACCTCTAAGAAACTTCTGTTCTGGGTCTTACATTACCTTTAGTGGTCTTCTCATTACCACTCTCTTCTTGCCCAGTCGCCTTTGGGCTGGGCCTTAGAGGTGCACGTGCCACTCTTGGCGGGGGCCTCGGATGGAACTTGACTGCACCTCTGAGAACAAGAAGAGAAAAATGAGCCTGAGAAGAGGGTCACAAAAACCTGCTCCCTCATTGCTGTGCAGCAAGGAAGCACAGGGCATGGTAGAAGGGGGCAACCACCATGCCTGAATTAGGAAAGTCTTTGCGCCCAGGAAACACAGCTCCCTCCCACAAGTAGCAGAGCACAGTATTCGCCCGCGTGCTCGAACGCCTTCTCCCAGGCTCTCACCTCTCAGGAGACTTGCTCTTCGGGGCAAGAGCAAGTTCTTCTGCCTGGAATGTGGCCCCACTTCCACTCTGGGGAGAACTGGTCTCTTGAGGCAAGAGGCCCTCCCCAGGAACACTCCCTGAATGCAGGATAGGAAAAATGTGATCAGAAGAGCAGCTCACGGTGAGTGTGAACACAAGCCCCATTTTCATCTGCTCCAGACTCCTAAAACACTGAGGCAGCAATCTGCGTTTCCCCACAGACATGCTTCCAAAGACGTTGCTGGTCTCCCTTTGACGTTGCCTGTAGTGACTCTGCCTTGTTTCCTCTTAATTTCTCCATGGCACTACTGCTAGAGTGCTATTATGTACCACAAATATTCCCTGGGGAAGGGACCTTTTCTGGAGCTCACATTCCCTGATGCTCTAATTCCCGCTCCCAGGCCTGCCCAGACCTCTCCCACACGCGCCAGGGTCTTCGTACCAGGTCTCACCCTCACTGCTCTTCACATACACACAAGAAATGGCTGCTGAAAGTCTTACCATCAGTGGTGACATCAGGGACAGTAGGGAACATGTTAGGCTTCGTGCCTTCCATATTTCCACGCTCCCTCTAGGTGAGGACTGGAAGAGGAAGGCAAAAGGGACCTTCCTCCTCTCCAACCGTCTCTCACCTACACTTCACCAAACGGCCTGGCCCTGCTAGCCCACTGCCTCCCTTTGCCTTCCCCAAGTGTTGGGAAAGCAGCTCTGGAGGATGGAAAAACAGCCCAGAGAGCAGCAGCCGGCGACCGGGATCCCACAGGCCTCGCAGTGAAGTGTGCGCCGGGGCCAGGGGCACCGTGATATCAGTGGCCTTGTGGCTGTGACGCGGGAGGGCCCCACTGTGACCCCACACCTTGTCACACACCGAGGGCTGCAGGGCCCTGAGCGCCCTCCCCAGCACCCACCCAGATCGCGGCCTGCAGCGGACACGGAGGTGGCCCCGCTCCTGTAGGGAGCTGCCCTCCTCCTCTTGCACCCGTGCCTGGGTCAGGGAATGAGGAAGGAGGCCTGCGCTGTCAGCCACGCTCACGCAGCGCTGCCAGGGAAGGGCTGGCGCTGGTTGAACTTCCTTAGGCCAGGAGCCTGCAACGGCACTGGCTGCCCAAGGAGCACAGCCATGTCCTCTCTCTGCCCCTGGAGAAGGCTTGCTTCCTTCAGCACAGCAATGGTCCAAGACCTTGAAGCAGCTCTAACTGTGAACGCCTCCAGCCGGAGGAAAAGCCTCTGAAACATCTCCAACAGGACTTGGACAGTTCCTTCCAACCCGTCTGCACAAGCCTTTCCCTGCACCTGCGAGCAATGAGAAGGCTTGGGGTGACAGAACTTTTTCGGGTTGGCCTTCAGTTAAGACAAAAAGTAATAAGGGGTCACAAAAACACATGCAGGAGTCCAAGGAAAGCTTGTCCACAGCCTGGGATGGTTATGGGAGGCTGAACACCAAGTTCCGCTGCCAGGTGCTCCTTCTGTGCAAGCAGGACACGACACTCACTTGCAGCCTCCAAGACACCTGTCCCCTGGAGGGCTTTGGGACCCACTCCTAACCCAGACTATGGCAACACAGCACAAGAGACCCAAATAACACATGGAAATAACCTCCATGTGTAACATCATCTGATGATGTCCAGCTCTCTGTGGGTACCTCTCAGTCACATGGGAGTCCTTGAACAGCACCAGGTCTCTAGGCCCTGCTGCAGTGAGCAGTTTCCCCCTTGCACACCTCTGCAATGGTCGCATCTCTGGCAGGGAGAAGGACGGGGAAGTATGAGGAGAAAAGACCTCGTTCTCAGAAGCATTCAGTTATGTGAACACAAGCACAAGTTTTACTGACTGTAACTGCAATGACAAGAGCCTGGAGGAGTCCAGCTTCCCAGTCGGTTCCTAACCTGCCCTTTGAATCCTGGTGCCTTAGAAGATGGCACTGTTGGTTGGTACTTAAGAAAATGGTCCCCCTGACAGCAGTCATGGAACCTGCTTGAAGTGAGAGAAAAGGAAGTGTTTATTGCAGTCACCTACCTCTTAGGCACAAGAAGCAGCTTCCACACTCAGCACAGCAATCACGGCCATGGGCAGCAACCCTTCCTAGAAATCAAGCTGGTTTTTGGAGCTGGACAGGGCGCTTCTGCCCGCAGCAGGGAAGTGACCTCAGCACTGGGAAAGCCAGCTGCCATTCCCACAGAGAAGCCCTAAATCAGGCTGCCCACCTTGGCTGGAAATCTGATCTCCTTCCTAAACTGGCAGCCACTCTTTGCAAAATCCATGTAAGCATGAGCATATCCCCCACACTATGCTTGAATAGCGGGCACACAAGCTCTGGAGGCTCTTTTGGTCATCCTCACTCCTCTGGGGGCTCCTGACTGTTAACCATGCCCATGACCAGCAGGAGATGGGAAAGGACTATGAAATCCTCTGCATGGCTGGACCAGAAAGTGGCTGCAAATGCTCACAAGCAAGTAGGTGACTCTCAGGTGCCTCTGAAACCCATGAGCATTAGGCACTTGATTGTGGGCAAGCCAGAGGAGCAGGACAGACCCTGAGGCTCCCTCTATTCCCAGGACCCAGGGTCTTTCAACAACCTTCCCAGGTGACCTTTATATCCTCACAGCTCTCTCTCTCACAGGTGACCCTTATTAACATCTCACCCTTTGTATTCCCATATCTTCTAAACCCAATTCACAATACTGATGCAATTAGCTCATCCTATATATTCCCATATTGCCTGGCCTCAGAAAAGCCTTTATCCATCAAGCAATCAGGCCACTGTTTCATCCCTGGCTACACCTACCTCTCTTCCTATGCATTCCTGTACATGATGGTCTGTATAGATCTGCCCATGGAACTTCCTCAGGCTGCCAAGACAATCTGCAGAGGTTCTCAGCTCAGGAGTGCTACATGCCAAGCAACTGCCCTTACCCTCTTTCTTTACGATTTCCTATATCACAACACAAAGTAAAGCCTAGAAGTGTTCCATGTCCTCAGCAGTGCTCCACCTCTCCGAGGAAGGAAGGAGACAATTCCACAGGAATGAGAGCCATTCCATAGCTGTCATGTTCCCCTCCTGTTTGTTCTTCCTTTTCCCTCCTCAGCCCCAGTGCCTGCTGCTATTTCCTGCATTTATAGAGCTCAATGGGACTTCAGCCTCTCCAGTAATTTTCTTCACCCAGCATCACTGCCATAGCAGTGTTGCTTGCAAGAGTTCCACTATGCATGTGAAAAGCCTTTCTAAGTGCCCCCTCCACACACTACAGAAGTCTACAGAAGTCCCTCCCAATTCTTGCACACCCAAGCTGCCCCACATCCAGAGGGACTGCTGATGAGAGAGGCCAGCACAATGCAGAAGAAACGCTGGTAGTGCCGAAGCCCATTGAAGGCAGAGGAAAGTCTCAGGAGCCTTTTACACCCACTCACACTCAGAAGAGCAAGTAGATAGAGGCTTGTGAAGGAAAGGCTTTTGTGGCCAAAAATCCAGCCTTTCTGTGGTAGCCGGACACAGGCTTTGCCCTCACCGCTTCTTTGGCTTCTCTTTTGTTTTTCCTTTCAGACATCTCACCTACCTTTCTTCTCAGAGTGCCTAGGCACTCCACACACACTATACACACCAACAGATAAAGAAATCAAGAGCTTCTTTGTGGCCAAGGGGCATCTGCATCCTATTCCAAGTGCAATGGAAACAGGTTGCTTTGATGGAGATGCTCCTCTGTCTTTACTGCTCCTTTCACTTTACTCTTGTGACTTTACTTGCTATTTTAGAAACTATTAGACCAGTAAAAAAATAATTCCAAAGGAGAATGTTCTCTTTAGCTCTGCTGCACGCTAACGGCCCCTAAGGCCAGGAGTTCCTCCCTTAGCCCAGGTGTCTTAGAGTCGTCCCAGGTTCCCCAGTGACCTCGCAATCTTTTGTTGCCAGAGACTGGGCGTTCCAGTGAGCAACACCAAGGCCCTGCAGCTGGAAAGCCCTCTAACCCATCTCTTGGGCAAGCAGGAAAAACCTCAATGGAAAAGGACAGAGGAGAAGACACTGTTTCTTTGCAGACTGCCTTTATTTTACGTTGCTCTCCACCTCCCTTTCCATCTCTTTCTTTCTTCCTTTTCTTTGTTTTTTATGTCTTCAGCCACTGAAGCCCAGAAGATCCTTTTTTCCTCTTGCAGGCAGTGGTCGCACATTTCCTGCAGGGCCACAGAAAGGCAATACCACAGAATATGAGTCTCAGCTTATGACCTTTTATTTTTTTCTGTTTTCAGAGGGGTAGCTTTCACTCTTCTGTGCCTCCTCTTTGTCCCTTTCTATCAACAGGGTTTTGCTCACAAGGCACAGTGCAGAGGCCCTTTCTGCATTGAATAGAGATCTAAACGATCACTGATCTACAAGGAAGCTGCATATTTTCTATCACATAAAAGTTCACAATTAATATTACTAGGAGAAATATTGCCCAAAAGAAATGTTCTGAAGCCTTTTCTGAGACTCTCTGTGGGAAGAATACTCTGTCAAAATTTGGAGCCACTGGCAGCTTTGAAAGACAGAGCCAGGAGAAGCTACTGCATGTTCCAGTGGCCTCATAGCAAGTGCTCACTCCTGAGCAGCCAGTCAAGTGTGTTCACAGAGCTGTCTGTGACAGCTGACACAAACATCTACCCATCCATTCAACCAACCTACCTGTCCTGTGGTTGCACATCCCTCACAAACAGGAGTTGCTGCCTGGCCTTGGGCTGCAGGGCCTGTCTGCCCTCGGGGGTTCCTGGGGCACGGTGGCAGTCTGAAAGCACACGAGGAGAGGAGGACATGGGAGTGTGGGATGAGTTTCTTCTCCTCCTTGCACTCCCGGTCTGCACACCTGCCTCTGCAGCAGGAGGTGCTTCTGCACAAGTGTTTTCCTTAGCCAAAAAGGGGAGGGCAAATGCCTGAGCTGTCACACTCAGCTGTGCCCCAGCACTGCCCACCTACAGTGCAGGTCGTGTAGGCCTGGGCACCCTTTTGAACAGACAGGAGAATAAGAGGAGCAGGGTCAGTACTCAGATACCTGCCCTGTCCAGAAGTTACCCAGAGAACCTTTTGACTTCTTCCCTTGTCATGAGCTGCTTCTAGACCCAGCACTCGGGACAGGTGCTCAAGCCCTTCCAGAGCTCATATGGCCTCTGAGTGATGGGGAAACCTCTCCCTCACACAACAGAAAAGCCCAGAATCACCCCAAAGCACTTCTGCGGGGGGTCTCACCTGGAAGAAGGCACTGCTTTCTTGGCCACCTCCCTTGCTTCTTCCTGGATGGTGGGCAGCCCAGGAGCTTGTGCCTTCTTTTGAGCATGGAGCCTCCTCTGGGTACTGAGGCACCTGGCAGGACTCCCTGAAAGGATGGATCAGGAGAAAGTGCCATTGAGCAGCTGAAGACAGTCGCACAGGGCTCCCTGCACCGCCAAGGCCCTCTCCTCTGCAGGCTGAACAAACCCACACCTCCCAGCTTCTCCTTGACCAGCACATGTGCCTGTCCCCTAGGGACCTTAGTGGCAGTGCTCCCTTTTGTGGTGGCCTTTACCTTGCGCTGCTGCAGCGTGGAGGAGGCCAGATCTGGAGCCTGCTCTGTTGGGTGCCCTCTCAACCTCACACCTGCAAAGAGGAAGGATATAAGGATGCATCAGACAGGAGAGTCTCCAGGAAAGCTGCTCTGCACTTGCGTGCCCGGCACCAGGAAAAGCCAGGTCATGGTGACAAGGGGGCAATAACCTTCCAGAGCACAGGGAGACTTTGTGTCCCAGGGAAACATCTCTGCCCACGTACAAGTACAGCACTGTCCAAGGCTCTCACCTCTCAGGAGACTCGTCTCTATAGGCAGTCTTCTCCATTTCCTCTGCCACCGCTCTCGCTCGCCGGGCCAGTTCCTCAGGTGTAATCCGCTTGCGAGCGAGGAGCCGCTTGCAGGCACGGGTTAGAGGGAGGCTCCCTGGCAGGGGGAAAGAAGAACACTCTTCAGAAAGCCAGGCCAGCTGGGACCAGCGTTTTGGGTTCATGTCCTGCCAAGGGTGCTGTGTCACCAAGGATGGCCCTTGCACTGCCTCTCCTGGCACCCTCATTAAGGGCTGAATGATCTCCCATGAATTTCCCTCCTTCACGTGCTGCTCCTCCTGCAGCTTCTCTCTCTTCCCTCTCCTCTATTGCCTCTTTTTGCCTAGGTACCCCTGAGAAACCTCTGTCTTTTTCTACTCTATAATCAACCCCAGTGGGTGCAAGGAAGTGTCTGTGCGGGGGTGTCAAAGCAAGCAGTCAAGCCAGCCTCCCTCGGCCTTCCCGTCTCCACACAGAACAAACCTAGCTGCCTCAGGGTCTCCCAGTATGTCAGGCTCTTCCCCGTGTCAAGCTTTGTGGCCGTGTTCTCCCTTTCTGCTTTCCTTTTGTCGTGGGAGAAACTTGTCTGAGGAATGGAGGTTTTGTATGCTGGTCTTCTGGATGTTGTCAACCTGGAAACAAGGAGACAAGGACAAGCACAGCGTGCATCACAGAACCACACAATGATTGCCCTTGGAAGGGACCTTTGGAGATCACTGAGTCCAAGCCTCCTGCACAGGCAGGGTCAGCTAGAGCACATTGCACACTATCATGTCCACGTGGGTTTTGATGCTCTTCCTAATGCACCCCAGGACACCATTGGCCGCCTTGGCCACAAGGGCACATTACTGGCTCCTGGTCTACTTGTTGTCCAGCAGGACCCACAGGTCCTTCTCTGCAGAGCTGCTCTCCTGCAGGTCAACCCTCAGGCTGTCCTGGGGCATGGGGTTATTCCTGCCCAGGGGCAGGACCCTGCACTTGCCCTTGTTAAACTTCACGAGGGTCCTTTCCACCCATCTCTACAGCCTGTCCCACTCCCTCTGAAAGGCTGCACAGCCCTCCGGTCTAGTAGCCACGGCCCCAGTTTTAACACTTTAAACACTGCTGTGCACAAGAAAACAGAGGTGGTGCATGGTGGAAGGAGGTAATAAGCTTTCCGAGTCAAGAAGGGCTCTGTGGCCCGGCGACACCTCTCTCTCCCACAGTCAGCCCGCTTGTTGCCTTCTCCCAGGTCTCACCTCACCACAGACTTGCTCTCCTCCCTCGCCCTGGTCGTCACCGTGAGCCCAGTTACGCTCCAGGAAGAGCGGCTGTGATGGGGCAAGAGGCGCTTCCCAGGACGACTCCCTGAAACGGGGAATGGGAGAGAGACCATCAGCTGTATTAGTCCAGGCATCCTCTTTCCCTCTTGCCTACAATTCCCTAGCAAGAAGAACAAAGAGAAAGCCTACCAAATGTAAGGAAAGTCCTGACACGGGTTACTTTACCTTTCTCTAAATGGTCAACACCAGCCTCTTCCTCAACGGTCCTTTTTGGCCTGGGCGTAAGAGGTGGATGGGGCACTCTTGGTGGTGGAGGTCGTGGCACGAGCTTGCATTCCGAGCTGGAAAGAGGAGGAGGAGAAAAATGAGTCTGACAAGAGAGGCTTGCAATTTCCAGCTACACACTGTTGTGCAGCAAAAAAGCAGCAGGCATGGTGGGAGGAGGGCAACCATCCTTCAGAGGTCACAAAGACTTTGTGTCCGAGAAAACTATCTCCCTCCCACAAGTACCTGAGCACACGATCAGCCCAACTGCCTTCCCCCAGCCTCTCACCTTGCAGGAGACTTGCTGCTCCCTTCCCCTTCTGCTCGTGCTGCGATGACATGAACCCTCCGTGCGCAACGTCTTTCACTGGGAAAGAGGCGCTTTCCAAGAGGACTCCCTGAAAACGGGGACCATGAGAGCTCATCAGCTCTACTAAGCCACACAGAAGCTCTGTGCCTTGGCTAGAATATCCCTAGCAAGAGGCACAAAGCATAGGCCAGCAAAGCTCCAGGAAAATTCCTGCCAGGTCTTACATTACCTTTGTTTGCGGCGTCTTCGCTGCCTTCTTCCCCGCTCCCCTTTGGGCTGGGGTCTGCGGGTGCCCGAGGTGCCCGTGCTGGTGGAGGTCTCGGGCAGAACTTGAACGCGCCCCTGGAATCAAGAAGCACAGATCAATGAGCCCGAGAGGAGAGTCCCAAAAGGCCGCTACCTCCTTGCTGTGCAGGAAGAAAGCGCCCGGCATGGGGGAAGAGGTAACCACCCTTCTGAATGGAGAAGACTTTGCGTCCGAGTGACCCATCTCCCTCCCGCAAGCACTAGAGCACAGTAATATCCCAAATGCCTTCCCTCTCACCTCGCAGCACCCTTGCTGTTCCCCACTCCTTCTGGCACTGTGACGCTGCTTACGCTTCGGCCACAATGCCTCCCTTGGGAAAACGGGTGCTTCCCAAGAGGAGTCTCTGAAATGGGGAATGGGAGAGAGCTCATCAGCTTTACTGCTCCATACACCACCTTGGAGCCTAGCAACAAGGAAAAGGACAAGAAAGGACCAATAGACCTCTAAGAAACTTCTGTTGGGTCTTGACATTACCTTTAGTGGTCTTGTCATTGCCACTCTCTTCTTGCCCAGTCGCCTTTGGGCTGGGCCTTAGAGGTGCACGTGCCACTCTTGGCGGGGGCCTCGGATGGAACTTGACTGCACCTCTGAGAACAAGAAGAGAAAAATGAGCCTGAGAAGAGGGTCACAAAAACCTGCTCCCTCCTTGCTGTGCAGCAACAAAGCACAGGGCATGGTAGAAGGGGGCAACCACCATGCCTGAATTTGGAAAGTCTCTGTGTCCAGGAAACACAGCTCCCTCCCACAAGTAGCAGAGCACAGTATTCGCCCGCGTGCTCGAACGCCTTCTCCCAGGCTCTCACCTCTCAGGAGACTTGCTCTTCGGGGCAAGAGCAAGTTCTTCTGCCTGGAATGTGGCCCCACTTCCACTCTGGGGAGAACTGGTCTCTTGAGGCAAGAGGCCCTCCCCAGGAACACTCCCTGAATGCAGAAAAGGAAAAATGTGATCAGAACAGCAGCTCACGGTGAGTGTGAACACAAGCCCCATTTTCATCTGCTCCAGGCTCCTAAAACACTGAGGCAGCAATCTGCGTTTCCCCACAGACATGCTTCCAAAGATGTTGTTGGTCTCCCTTTGACGTTGCCTGTAGTGACTCTGCCTCCTTTCCTCTTAATTTCTCCATGGCACTACTGCTATAGTGCTATTATGTACCACAAGTATTCCCTGGGGAAGGGACCTTTTCTGGAGCTCACATTCCCTGATGCTCTAATTCCCGCTCCCAGGCCTGCCCAGACCTCTCCCACACGCACCAGGGTCTTTGTACCAGGTCTCACCCTCACTGCTCTTCACATACACACAAGAAATGGCTGCTGAAAGCCTTACCATCGATGGTGACATCAGGGACAGTAGGGAACATGTTAGGCTTCGTGCCTTCCATATTTCCACGCTCCCTCTAGGTGAGGACTGGACGAGGAAGGCAAAAGGGACCTTCCTCCTCTCCAACCGTCTCTCACCTACACTTCACCAAACGGCCTGGCCCTGCTAGCCCACTGCCTCCCTTTGCCTTCCCCAACTCTTGGGAAAGCGGCTCCAGAGGATGGAAAATCAGCCCAGAGAGCAGCAGCCGGCGACCGGGATCCCACAGGCCTCGCAGTGAAGTGTGCGCCAGGGCCAGGGGCACCGTGATATCAGGGGCCTTGTGGCTGTGACGCGGGAGGGCCCCACTGTGACCCCACACCTTGTCACACACCGAGGGCTGCAGGGCCCTGAGCGCCCTCCCCGGCACCCACCCAGATCGCGGCCTGCAGCGGACACGGAGGCGGCCCCGCTCCTGTAGAGAGCTGCCCTCCTCCTCTTGCACCCGTGCCTGGGTCAGGGAATGAGGAAGGAGGCCTGCGCTGTCAGCCACGCTCACGCACCGCTGCCAGGGAAGGGCTGGCGCTGGTTGAACTTCCTTAGGCCAGGAGCCTGCAATGGCACTGGCTGCCCAAGGAGCACAGCCATGTCCTCTCTCTGCCCCTGGAGAAGGCTTGCTTCCTTCAGCACAGCAATGGTCCAAGACCTTGAAGCAGCTCGAACTGTGAACGCCTCCAGCCGGAGGAAAAGCCTCTGAAACATCTCCAACAGGACTTGGACAGTTGCTTCCAACCCGTCTGCACAAGCCTTTCCCTGCACCGAGGAGCAATGAGAAGGCTTTGGGTGACAGAGCTTTTTTGGGTTGGCCTTCAGTTATTACTTTTTGTTTTAAGGGGTCACAAAAACACATGGAGGAGTCCAAGGAAAGCTTGTCCACAGGCTAGGATGGTTATGGGAGGCTGAACACCAAGTTCCGCTGCCAGGTGCTCCTTCTGTGCAAGCAGGACACGACACTCACTTGCAGCCTCCAAGACACCTGTCCCCTGGAGGGCTTTGGGACCCACTCCTAACCCAGACTATGGCAACACAGCACAAGAGACCCAAATAACACATGGAAATAACCTCCATGTGTAACATCATCTGATGATGTCCAGCTCTCTGTGGGTACCTCTCAGTCACATGGGAGTCCTTGAACAGCACCAGGTCTCTATCTCCTGCTGCAGTGAGCAGTTTCCCCCTTGCACACCTCTGCAATGGTCGCGTCTCTGGCAGGGAGAAGGACGGGGAAGTATGAGGAGAAAAGACCTCGTTCTCAGAAGCATTCAGTTATGTGAACACAAGCACAAGTTTTACTGACTGTAACTGCAATGACAAGAGCCTGGAGGAGTCCAGCTTCCCAGTCGGTGCCTAACCTGCCCTTTGAATCCTGGTGCCTTAGAAGATGGCACTGCTGGTTGGTACTGAAGAGAATGGTCCCCCTGACAGGAGTCATGGAAGCTGTTTGAAGTGAGAGAAAAGGAACTGTTTATTGCAGTCACCTACCTCTTAGGCACAAGAAGCAGCTTCCACGCTCAGCGCAGCAATCACGGCCATGGGCAGCAACCCTTCCTAGAATTCAAGCTGGTTTTGCAGCTGGACAGGGCACTTCTGCCCGCAGCAGGGAAGTGACCTCAGCACTGGGAAAGCCAGCTGCCATTCCCACAGAGAAGCCCTAAATCAGGCTGCCCACCTTGGCTGGAAATCTGATCTCCTTCCTAAACTGGCAGCCACTCTTTGCAAAATCCATGTAAGCATGAGCAGATCCCCCACACTATGCATGAATAGCGGGCACACAAGCTCTGGAGGCTCTTTTAGTCATCCTCACTCCTCTGGGGGCTCCGACTGTTAACCATGCCCATGACCAGCAGGAGATGGGAAAGGACTATGAAATCCTCTGCATGGCTGGACCAGAAAGTGGCTGCAAATGCTCACAAGCAAGTAGGTGACTCTCAGGTGCCTCTGAAACCCATGAGCATTAGGCACTTGATTGTGAGGAAGCCAGAGGAGCAGGACTGGCCCTGAGGCTCCCTCTAAACCCAGGATCCAGGGTCTTTCAACAACCTTCCCAGGTGACCTTTATATCCTCACAGCTCTCTCTCTCTCACAGGTGACCCTTATTAACATCTCACCCTTTGTATTCCCAAATCTTCTAAACCCAATTCACAATACTGATGCAATTAACTCATCCTATATATTCCCATATTGCCTGGCCTTAGAAAAGCCTTTATCCATCAAGCAATCAGGCCACTGTTTCATCCCTGGCTACACCTACCTTTCTTCCTACCTATTCCTATACTTGATGGTCCATATAGATCTGCCCATCGAACTTCCTCAGGTTGCCAAGAGAATCTGCAGAGGTTCTCAGCTCAGGAGTGCTACACATCAAGCAACTGTCCTTATCGTCTTCTTCACAATTTGCTATCTCACAACACAAAGTAAAGCCTAGAAGTGTTCCATGTCCTCAGCAGTGCTCCACCTCCCAAGGAAGGAAGGAGACAATTCCACAGGAATGAGAGCCATTCCATAGCTGCCATGTTCCCCTCCTGTTTGTTCTTTCTCTTCAATATTCAGCCCCAGTGCCTGGTGCTATTTCCTGCATTTATAGAGCTCAATGGGACTTCAGCACCTGCCTCTCCAGTAATTTTCTTCACCCAGCATCACTGCCATAGCAGTGTTGCTTGCAAGAGTTCCACTATGCATGTGAAAAGCCTTTCTAAGTGCCCACTCTACACACAGACTACAGAAGTCTACAGAAGTCCCTCCCAATTCTTGCACACCCAAGCTGCCCCACATCCAGAGGGACTGCTGATGAGAGAGGCCAGCACAATGCAGAAGAAACGCTGGTAGTGTCTGACCCCATTGAAGGCAGAGGAAAGGCTCAGGGGGCTTTTACACCCATTCGGACTAAGAGAGCAAGTAGATCGAGGCTTGTAAAGGAAAGGCTTTCGTGGCCAAAATCCAGCCTTTCTGTGGTAGCCAGGCACAGGCTTTGCCCTCACTGCTTCTCTGGCTTCTCTTTTGTTTTTTCTCTTTCACACATCTCACCTACCTTTCTTCTCAGAGTGCCTAGGCACCCCACACACACTATACACACCAACAGATAAAAAAATCAAGAGCTTCTTTGTGGCCAAGGGACATCTGCATCCTATTCCAAGTGCAATGGAAACAGGTTGCTTTGATGGAGATGTTCCTCTGTCTTTACTGCTCCTTTCACTTTATTCTTGTTAATTTACTTGATATTTTGGAAACTATTAGACCATTAAATATATAATTCCAAAGGAGAACGTTCTGTTTAGCCCCGCTGCACGCTAACGGCCCCTTAGGCCAGGAGTTCCTCCCTTAGCCCAGGTGTCTTAGAGTCGTCCCAGGTTCCCCAGTGACCTCGCAATCTTTCGTTGCCAGAGACTGGGCGTTCCCGGGAGCAACACCAAGGCCCTGCAGCTGGAAAGCCCTCTAACCCATCTCTTGGGCAAGCAGGAAAAACCTCAATGGAAAAGGACAGAGGAGAAGACACTGTTTCTTTGCAGACTGCCTTTATTTTACATTGCTCTCCACCTCCCTTTCCATCTCTTTCTTTCTTCCCTCTCTTTGTTTTTTATGTCTTCAGCCACTGAAGCCCAGAAGATCCTTTTTTCCTCTTGCAGGCAGTGGTCGCACATTTCCTGCAGGGCCACAGAAAGGCAATATCACAGAATATGAGTCTCAGCTTATAACTTTTTTTTTTTTTTCTCTTTCCAGAGGGGTAGCTTTCACTCTTCTGTGCCTCCTCTTTGTCCCTTTCTATCAACAGTGTTTTGCTCACAAGGCACAGTGCAGATGCCCTTTCTGCATGGAATAGAGATCTAAATGATCACTGATCTACAAGGAAGCTGCATATTTTCTATCACATTAAAGTTCACAATTAATATTACTGGGAGAAATATTGCCCAAAAGAAATGCTCTGAAGCCTTTTCTGAGACTCTCTGTGGGAAGAATACTCTGTCAAAATTTGGAGCCACTGGCAGCTTTGAAAGACAGAGCCAGGAGAAGCTACTGCATGTTCCAGTGGTCTCATAGCAAGGGCTCACTCCTGAGCAGCCAGTCAAGTGTGTTCACAGAGCTGTCTCCAGGCTGACACAAACATCTACCCATCCATTCAACCAACCTACCTGTCCTGTGCTTGCACATCCCTCACAAACAGGAGTTGCTGCCTGGCCTTGGGCTGCAGGGCCTGTCTGCCCTCGGGGGTTCCTGGGGCACGGTGGCAGTCTGAAAGCACACGAGGAGAGGAGGACATGGGAGTGTGGGATGAGTTTCTTCTCCTCCTTGCACTCCCGGGCTGCACACCTGCTTCTGCAGCAGGAGGTGCTTCTGCACAAGTGTTTTCCTTAGCATGAGAAGCCAAAAAGGGGAGGGCAAATGCCTGAGCTGTCACACTCAGCTGTGCCCCAGCACTGCCCACCTACAGTGCAGGTCGTGTAGGCCTGGGCACCCTTTTGAACAGACAGGAGAATAAGAGGAGCAGGGTCAGTACTCAGATACCTGCCCTGTCCAGAAGTTACCCAGAGAACCTTTTGACTTCTTCCCTTGTCATGAGCTGCTTCTAGACCCAGCACTCGGGACAGGTGCTCAAGCCCTTCCGGAGCTCATACGGCCTCTGAGTGCTGGGGAAACCTCTCCCTCACACAGCAGAAAAGCCCAGAATCACCCCAAAGCACTTCTGCGGGGGGTCTCACCTGGAAGAAGGCACTGCTTTCTTGGCCACCTCCCTTGCTTCTTCCTGGATGGTGGGCAGCCCAGGAGCTTGTGCCTTCTTTTGAGCATGGAGCCTCCTCTGGGTACTGAGGCACCTGGCAGGACTCCCTGAAAGGATGGATCAGGAGAAAGTGCCATTGCGCAGCTGAAGACAGTGGCACAGGGCTCCCTGCACCGCCAAGGCCCTCTCCTCTGGAGGCTGAACAAACCCACACCTCCCAGCTTCTCCTTGACCAGCACATGTGCCTGTCCCCTAGGGACCTTAGTGGCAGTGCTGCCTTTGGTGGTGGCCTTTACCTTGCGCTGCTGCAGCGTGGAGGAGGCCAGATCTGGAGCCTGCTCTGTTGGGTGCCCTCTCAACCTCACACCTGCAAAGAGGAAGGATATAAGGATGCATCAGACAGGAGAGTGTCCAGGAAAGCTGCTCTGCACTTGCGTGCCCGGCACCAGGAAAAGCCAGGTCATGGTGACAAGGGGGCAATAACCTTCCAGAGCACAGGGAGACTTTGTGTTCCAGGGAGACATCTCTGCCCACGTACAAGTACAGCACTGTCCAAGGCTCTCACCTCTCAGGAGACTCGTCTCTATAGGCAGTCTTCCCCATTTCCTCAGCCACTTCTCTCGCTCGCCGGGCCAGTTCCTCAGGCGTAATCCGCTTGCGAGCGAGGAGCCGCTTGCAGGCACGGGTTAGAGGGAGGCTCCCTGGCAGGGGGAAAGAAGAACACTCTTCAGAAAGCCAGGCCAGCTTGGAGCAGCGTTTTGTGTTCATGTCCTGCCAAGGCTGCTGTGTCACCAAGGATGGCCCTTGCACTGCCTCTCCTGGCACCCTCATTAAGGGCT
Organism: Tinamus guttatus; assembly: GCF_059628265.1. NCBI lineage: Eukaryota > Metazoa > Chordata > Aves > Tinamiformes > Tinamidae > Tinamus > Tinamus guttatus. The sequence goes on from NW_028288931.1 coordinate 3,560,520, forward strand.
GAATGACCTCCCATGAATTTCCCTCCTTCACGTGCTGCTCCTCCTGCAGCTTCTCTCTCTTCCCTCTCCTGTTGCCTCTTTTTGCCTAGGTACCCCTGAGAAACCTCTGTCTTTTTCTACTCTATAATCAACCCCAGTGGGTGCAAGGAAGTGTCTGTGCGGGGGTGTCAAAGCAAGCAGTCAAGCCAGCCTCCCTCGGCCTTCCCGTCTCCACACGGAACAAACCTAGCTGCCTAAGGGTCCCCCAGTATGTCAGGCTCTTCCCCGTGTCAAGCTTTGTGGCCGTGTTCTCCCTTTCTGCTTTCCTTTTGTCGCGGGAGAAACTTGTCTGAGGAATGGAGCTTTTGTAGGCTGCTCTTCTGGATGTTGTCAACCTGGAAACAAGGAGACAAGGACAAGCACAGCCTGCATCACAGAACCACACAATGATTGCCCTTGGAAGGGACCTTTGGAGATCACTGAGTCCAAGCCTCCTGCACAGGCAGGGTCAGCTAGAGCACATTGCACACGATCGTGTCCACGCGAGTTTTCACGCTCTTCCTAATGCACCCCAGGACACAATTGGCCGCCTTGGCCACAAGGGCACATTACTGGCTCCTGGTCTACTTGTTGTCCAGCAGGACCCACAGGTCCTTCTCTGCAGAGCTGCTCTCCTGCAGGTCAACCCTCAGGCTGTCCTGGGGCATGGGGTTATTCCTGCCCAGGGGCAGGACCCTGCACTTGCCCTTGCTGAACTTCACGAGGGTCCTTTCCACCCATCTCTACAGCCTGTCCCGCTCCCTCTGAAAGGCTGCACAGCCCTCCGGTCTAGTAGCCACGGCCTCAGTTTTCTATCATCAACAAACTTGCTGAGGCTGCACTTAGTCCCTTCAGCCAGCTCCTTCAGGAATACACTGGACAGGATTGGACCCAATACTGACCTTGGGGGGACACCTACAGCCACAGGCCTCCAAAGAGACACTGCACCACTAACCACAAGCCTTTGAGCTCTGCCATTCAGACAGTTTTCAGTCTAACTCAGTGTCTACTCATCTAATCCACACTTCCTAAGCTTGCCTATGTTATGGGGGACAGTGTCTGTAGCCTCACTGAAGTCAAGGCAGACAACATCCACTGCTCTCGCCTCATCTACACAGCCAGTCATTCCATCCTAGAAGGTTTGCAGGTTGAGGAAGGATCATTTCCCCTGGGTGAATCCATGCAGACCACTGATCACCTTCTTGTCCCCCACAGGCTTACAGACAACATCCAGGATGAGCTCTTCCATCCCCTTTCCAGGAATGGAGGGCAAATTCACACGAGATGCTGCTAAACACTTGATATGCACAAGAAAACAGAGGTGGTGCCTGGTGGAAGTAGGTAATAAGCTTTCCGAGTCAAGAAGGGCTCTGTGGCCCGGCGACACATCCCTCTCCCACAGTCAGCCCGCTTGTTGCCTTCTCCCAGATCTCACCTCACCACAGACTTGCTCTCCTCCCTCGCCCTGGTCGTCACCGTGAGCCCACTTACGCTCCAGGAAGAGCGGCTGTGATGGGGCAAGAGGCGCTTCCCAGGACGACTCCCTGAAACGGGGAATGGGAGAGAGACCATCAGCTGTGTTAGTCCAGGCATCCTCTTTCCCTCTTGCCTACAATTCCCTAGCAAGAAGAACAAAGCGAAAGACTACCAAATCTAAGGCAGGTCCTGACACAGGTTACTTTACCTTTCTCTAAATTGTCTACACCAGCCTCTTCCTCCACGGTCTTTTTTGGCCTGGGCGTAAGAGGTGGATGGGGCACTCTTGGTGGTGGAGGTCTTGGCACGAGCTTGCATTCCGAGCTGGAAAGAGGAGGAGGAGAAAAATGAACCTGACAAGAGAGGCTTGCAATTTCCAGCTACACACTGTTGTGCAGCAAAAAAGTAGCAGGCATGGTGGGAGGAGGGCAACCATCCTTCAGAGGTCACAAAGACTTTGTGTCCGAGAAAACTATCTCCGTCCCACAAGTACCTGAGCACACGATCAGCCCAACTGCCTTCCCCCAGGCTCTCACCTTGCAGGAGACTTGCTGCTCCCTCCCGCTTCTCCTCGTGCTGCGATGACATGAACCCTCCGTGCGCAACGTCTTTCATTGGGAAAGAGGCGCTTTCCAAGAGGACTCCCTGAAAACGGGGACCATGAGAGCTCATCAGCTCTACTAAGCCACACAGAAGCTCTGTGCCTTGGCTAGAATATCCCTAGCAAGAGGAACAAAGCATAGGCCAGCAAAGCTCCAGGAAAATTCCTGCCAGGTCTTACATTACCTTTGTTTGCGGTGTCTTCACCGCCTTCTTCCCCACTCCCCTTTGGGCTGGGGTCTGCGGGTGCCCGAGGTGTCCGTGCTGGGGGAGGTCTCGGGCAGAACTTCAACGCACCCCTGGAATCAAGAAGCACAGATCAATGAGCCTGAGAGGAGAGTCCCAAAAGGCCGCTACCTCCTTGCTGTGCAGGAAGAAAGCGCTGGGCATGGGGGAAGAGGTAACCACCCTTCTGAACTGAGAAGACTTTGCGACCGAGTGACCCGTCTCCCTCCCGCAAGCACTAGAGCACAGTAATATCCCAAATGCCTTCCCTCTCACCTCGCAGCACCCTTGCTGTTCCCCGATACTTCTGGCACTGTGACGCTGCTTACGCTCCGGCCACAATGCCTCCCTTGGGAAAACGGCTGCTTCCCAAGAGGACTCTCTGAAATGGGGAATGGGAGAGAGCTCATCAGCTTTACTGCTCTGTACACCACCTTGGAGCCTAGCAACAAGGAAAAGGACAAGAAAGGACCAATAGATCTCTACGAAACTTCTGTTGGGTCTTACATTACCTTTAGTGGTCTTCTCATTACCACTCTCTTCTTGCCCAGTCACTTTTGGGCTGGGCCTTAGAGGTGCACGTGCCACTCTTGGCGGGGGCCTTGGATAGAACTTGACTGCACCTCTGAGAACAAGAAGAGGAGAAAAATGAGCCTGAGAAGAGGGTCACAAAAACCTGCTCCCTCCTTGCTGTGCAGCAAGAAAGAACAGGGCATGGTAGAAGGGGGCAACCACCATGTCTGAATTCAGAAAGTCTCTGTGTCCAGGAAACACAGCTCCCTCCCACAAGTAGCAGAGCACAGTATTCGCCCACGTGCTCGAACGCCTTCTCCCAGGCTCTCACCTCTCAGGAGACTTGCTCTTCGGGGCAAGAGCAAGTTCTTCTGCCTGGGATGTGGCCCCACTTCCACTCTGGGGAGAATTGCTCTCTTGGGGCAAGAGGCCCTCCCCAGGAACACTCCCTGAATGCAGGATAGGAAACATCTGATCAGAACAGCAGCCCACGGTGAGTGTGAACACAAGCCCCATTTTCATCTGCTCCAGGCTCCTAAAACACTGAGGCAGCAATCTGCGTTTCCCCACAGACATGCTTCCAAAGATGTTGTTGGTTTCCCTTTCACGTTGCCTGTAGTGACACTGCCTCGTTTCCTCTTAATTTCTCCATGGCACTACAGCTAGAGTGCTATTATGTACCACAAGTATTCCCTGGGGAAGGGACCTTTTCTGGAGCTCACATTCCCTGATGGCTCTAATTCCGCTCCCAGGCCTGCCCAGACCTCTCCCACACGCACCAGGGTCTTCGTACCAGGTCTCACCCTCACTGCTCTTCACATACACACAAGAAATGGCTGCTGAAAGCCTTACCATCGATGGTGACATCAGGGACAGTAGGGAACATGTTAGGCTTCGTGCCTTCCATATTTCCGCACGCTCCCTGTAGGTGAGGACTGGACGAGGAAGGCAAAAGGGACCTTCCTCCTCTCCAACCGTCTCTCACCTACACTTCACCAAACGGCCTGGCCCTGCTAGCCCACTGCCTCCCTTTGCCTTCCCCCAACTCTTGGGAAAGCGGCTCCAGAGGATGGAAAATCAGCCTAGAGAGCAGCAGCCGGCGACCGGGATCCCACAGGCCTCGCAGTGAAGTGTGCGCCGGGGCCAGGGGCACCGTGATATCAGGGGCCTTGTGGCTGTGACGCGGGAGGGCCCCACTGTGACCCCACACCTTGTCACACACCGAGGGCTGCAGGGCCCTGAGCGCCCTCCCCGGCACCCACCCAGATCGCGACCTGCAGCGGACACGGAGGTGGCCCCGCTCCCGTAGGGAGCTGCCCTCCTCCTCTTGCACCCGTGCCTGGGTCAGGGAACGAGGAAGGAGGCCTGCGCTGTCAGCCACGCTCACGCAGCGCTGCCAGGGAAGGGCTGGCGCTGGTTGAACTTCCTTAGGCCAGGAGCCTGCAATGGCACTGGCTGCCCAAGGAGCACAGCCATGTCCTCTCTCTGCCCCTGGAGAAGGCTTGCTTCCTTCAGCACAGCAATGGTCCAAGACCTTGAAGCAACTCTAACTGTGAACGCCTCCAGCCGGAGGAAAAGCCTCTGAAACATCTCCAACAGGACTTGGACAGTTCCTTCCAATCCGTCTGCACAAGCCTTTCCCTGCACTGAGGAGCAATGAGAAGGCTTGGGGTGACAGAACTTTTTCGGGTTGGCCTTCAGTTATTACTTTTTGTCTTAAGGGGTCACAAAAACACATGCAGGAGTCCAAGGAAAGCTTGTCCACAGGCTGGGATGGTTATGGGAGGCTGAACACCAAGTTCCGCTGCCAGGTGCTCCTTCTGTGCAAGCAGGACACGACACTCACTTGCAGCCTCCAAGACACCTGTCCCCTGGAGGGCTTTGGGACCCACTCCTGACCCAGACTATGGCAACACAGCACAAGGGACCCAAATGACACATGGAAATAACCTCCATGTGTAACATCATCTGATGATGTCCAGCTCTCTGTGGGTACCTCTCAGTCACATGGGAGTCCTTGAACAGCACCAGGTCTCTATCCCCTGCTGCAGTGAGCAGTTTCCCCCTTGCACACCTCTGCAATGGTCGCATCACTGGCAGGGAGAAGGACGGGGAAGTATGAGGAGAAAAGACCTCGTTCTCAGAAGCATTCAGTTATGTGAACACAAGCACAAGTTTTACTGACCGTAACTGCAATGACAAGAGCCTGGAGGAGTCCAGCTTCCCAGTCGGTTCCTAACCTTCCCTTTGAATCCTGGTGCCTTAGAAGATGGCACTGTTGGTTGGTACTTAAGAAAATGGTCCCCCTGACAGCAGTCATGGAAGCTGTTTGAAGTGAGAGAAAAGGAAGAGTTTATGGCAGTCACCTACCTCTTAGGCACAAGAAGCAGCTTCCACGCTCAGCGCAGCAATCACGGCCATGGGCAGCAACCCTTCCTAGAAATCAAGCTGGTTTTGGAGCTGGACAGGGCGCTTCTGCCTGCAGCAGAGAAGTGACCTCAGCACTGGGAAAGCCAGCTGCCATTCCCACAGAGAAGCCCTAAATCAGGCTGCCCACCTTGGCTGGAAATCTGATCTCCTTCCTAAACTGGCAGCCACTCTTTGCAAAATCTATGTAAGCATGAGCAGATCCCCCACACTATGCTTGAATAGCGGGCACACAAGCTCTGGAGGCTCTTTTGGTCATCCTCACTCCTCTGGGGGCTCCTGACTGTTAACTATGCCCATGACCAGCAGGAGATGGCAAAGGACTATGAAATCCTCTGCATGGCTGGACCAGAAAGTGGCTGCAAATGCTCACAAGCAAGTAGGTGACTCTCAGGTGCCTCTGAAACCCATGAGCATTAGGCACTTGATTGTGGGCAAGCCAGAGGAGCAGGGCAGACCCTGAGGCTCCCTCTATTCCCAGGACCCAGGGTCTTTCAACAACCTTCCCAGGTGACCTTTATATCCTCACAGCTCTCTCTCTCTCTCTCTCACAGGTGACCCTTATTAACATCTCACCCTTTGTATTCCCAAATCTTCTAAACCCAATTCACAATACTGATGCAATTAACTCATCCTATATATTCCCATATTGCCTGGCCTCAGAAAAGCCTTTATCCATCAAGCAATCAGGCCACTGTTTCATCCCTGGCTACACCTACCTTTCTTCCTATGCATTCCTGTACTTGATGGTCTCTATAGATCTGCCCATGGAACTTCCTCAGGCTGCCAAGAGAATCTGCAGAGGTTCTCAGCTCAGGAGTGCTACATGCCAAGCAACTGCCCTTACCCTCTTTCTTTACGATTTCCTATCTCACAACACAAAGTAAAGCCTAGAAGTGTTCCATGTCCTCAGCAGTGCTCCACCTCTCTGAGGAAGGAAAGAGACAATTCCACAGGAATGAGAGCCATTCCATAGCTGTCATGTTCCCCTCCTGTTTGTTCTTCCTTTTCCCTCCTCAGCCCCAGTGCCTGGTGCTATTTCCTGCATTTATAGAGCTCAATGGGACTTCAGCCTCTCCAGTAATTTTCTTCACCCAGCATCACTGCCATAGCAGTGTTGCTTGCAAGAGTTCCACTACGCATGTGAAAAGCCTTTCTAAGTGCCCCCTCCACACACTACAGAAGTCTACAGAAGTCCCTCCCAATTCTTGCACACCCAAGCTGCCCCACATCCAGAGGGACTGCTGATGAGAGAGGCCAGGACAATGCAGAAGAAACGCTGGCAGTGCCCGACCCTATTGAAGGCAGAGGAAATGCTCAGGGGGCTTTTACACCCACTCGGACTAAGACACCAAGTAGATTGAGGCTTGTGAAGGAAAGGCTTTTGTGGCCAAAATCCAGCCTTGCTGTGGTAGCCAGCCACAGGCTTTGTCCTCACCGCTTCTTTGGCTTCCCTTTTGCTTTTTCTTTCAGACATCTCACCTACCTTTCCTCTCAGAGTGCCGAGGCACACACACTATACACACCAACAGATAGAGAAATCAAGAGCTTCTTTGTGGCCAAGGGACATCTGCATCCTATTCCAAGTGCAATGGAAACAGGTTGCTTTGATGGAGATGCTCCTCTGTCTTTACTGCTCCTTTCTCTTTACTCTTGTTACTTTACTTGCTATTTTAGAAACTATTAGACCAGTGAAAAAATAATTCCAAAGGAGAACGTTCTGTTTAGCCCCGCTGCACGCTAACGGCCCCTAAGGCCAGGAGTTCCTCCCTTAGCCCAGGTGTCTTAGAGTCGTCCCAGGTTCCCCAGTGACCTCGCAATCTTTTGTTGCCAGAGACTGGGCGTTCCAGTGAGCAACACCAAGGCCCTGCAGCTGGAAAGCCCTCTAACCCATCTCTTGAGCAAGCAGGAAAAACCTCAATGGAAAAGGACAGAGGAGAAGACACTGTTTCTTTGCAGACTGCCTTTATTTTACGTTGCTCTCCACCTCCCTTTCCATCTCTTTCTTTCTTCCTTTTCTTTGTTTTTTATGTCTTCAGCCACTGAAGCCCAGAAGATCCTTTTCTCCTCTTGCAGGCAGTGGTCGCACATTTCCTGCAGGGCCACAGAAAGGCAATATCACAGAATATGAGTCTCAGCTTATGACCTTTTTTTTTTTTTTTCTCTTTTCAGAGGGGTAGCTTTCACTCTTCTGTGCCTCCTCTTTGTCCCTTTCTATCAACAGTGTTTTGCTCACAAGGCACAGTGCAGAGGCCCTTTCTGCATTGAATAGAGATCTAAATGATCACTGATCTACAAGGAAGCTGCATATTTTCTATCACATTAAAGTTCACAATTAATATTACTAGGAGAAATATTGCCCAAAAGAAATGTTCTGAAGCCTTTTCTGTGACTCTCTGTGGGAAGAATACTCTGTGAAAATTTGGAGCCACTGGCAGCTTTGAAAGACAGAGCCAGGAGAAGCTACGGCATGTTCCAGTGGCCTCATAGCAAGGGCTCACTCCTGAGCAGCCAGTCAAGTGTGTTCACAGAGCTGTCTGTGACAGCTGACACAAACATCTACCCATCCATTCAACCAACCTACCTGTCCTGTGGTTGCACATCCCTCACAAACAGGAGTTGCTGCCTGGCCTTGGGCTGCAGGGCCTGTCTGCCCTCGGGTGTTCCTGGGGCACGGTGGCAGTCTGAAAGCACACGAGGAGAGGAGGACATGGGAGTGTGGGATGAGTTTCTTCTCCTCCTTGCACTCCCGGGCTGCACGCCTGCTTCTGCAGCAGAAGGTGCTTCTGCACAAGTGTTTTCCTTAGCCAAAAAGGGGAAGGCAAATGCCCGAGCTGTCACACTCGGCTGTGCCCCAGCACTGCCCACCTACAGTGCAGGTCGTGTAGGCCTGGGCGCCCTTTTGAACAGACAGGAGAATAAGAGGAGCAGGGTCAGTACTCAGATACCTGCCCTGTCCAGAAGTTACCCAGAGAACCTTTTGGCTTCTTCCCTTGTCACGAGCTGCTTCTAGACCCAGCACTCGGGACAGGTGCTCAAGCCCTTCCGGAGCTCATATGGCCTCTGAGTGCTGGGGAAACCTCTCCCTCACACAACAGAAAAGCCCAGAATCACCCCAAAGCACTTCTGCGGGGGGTCTCACCTGGAAGAAGGCACTGCTTTCTTGGCCACCTCCCTTGCTTCTTCCTGGATGGTGGGCAGCCCAGGAGCTTGTGCCTTCTTTTGTGCATAGAGCCTCCTCTGGGTACTGAGGCACCTGGCAGGACTCCCTGAAAGGATGGATCAGGAGAAAGGGCCATTGCGCAGCTGAAGACAGTGGCACAGGGCTCCCTGCACCGCCAAGGCCCTCTCCTCTGGAGGCTGAACTAACCCACACCTCCCAGCTTCTCCTTGACCAGCACATGTGCCTGTCCCCTAGGGACCTTAGTGGCAGTGCTCCCTTTGGTGGTGGCCTTTACCTTGCGCTGCGGCAGCGTGGAGGAGGCCAGATCTGGAGCCTGCTCTGTTGGGTGCCCTCTCAACCTCACACCTGCAAAGAGGAAGGATATAAGGATGCATCAGACAGGAGAGTCTCCAGGAAAGCTGCTCTGCACTTGCCTGCCCGGCACCAGGAAAAGCCAGGTCATGGTGACAAGGGGGCAATAACCTTCCAGAGCACAGGGAGACTTTGTGTTCCAGGGAAACATCTCTGCCTACGTACAAGTACAGCATTGTCCAAGGCTCTCACCTCTCAGGAGACTCGTCTCTATAGGCAGTCTTCTCCATTTCCTCTGCCACTTGTCTCGCTCGCCGGGCCAGTTCCTCAGGCGTAATCCGCTTGCGAGCGAGGAGCCGCTTGCAGGCACGGGTTAGAGGGAGGCTCCCTGGCAGGGGGAAAGAAGAACACTCTTCAGAAAGCCAGGCCAGCTTGGAGCAGCGTTTTGTGTTCATGTCCTGCCAAGGGTGCTGTGTCACCAAGGATGGCCCTTGCACTGCCTCTCCTGGCAAACGCTTTAAGAGCTGAATGACCTCCCCATGAATTTCCCTCCTTCGCCTGCTGCTCCTCCTGCAGCTTCTCTCTCTTGCCTCTCCTCTGTTGCCTCTTTTTACCTAGGCACCCCTGAGAAATCTCTGTCTCTTTCTACTCAATAATCAACCCCAGTGGGTGCAAGGAAGTGTCTGTGCGGGGGTGTCAAAGCAAGCAGTCCAGCCAGCCTCCCTCGGCCTTCCCGTCTCCACACAGAACAAACCTAGCTGCCTCAGGGTCTCCCAGTATGTCAGGCTCTTCCCCGTGTCAAGCTTTGTGGCCGTGTTCTCCCTTTCTGCTTTCCTTTTGTCGTGGGAGAAACTTGTCTGAGGAATGGAGCTTTTGTAGGCTGCTCTTCTGGATGTTGTCAACCTGGAAACAAGGAGACAAGGACAAGCACAGCGTGCATCACAGAACCACACAATGATTGCCCTTGGAAGGGACCTTTGGACATCACTCAGTCCAAGCCTCCTGCACAGGCAGGGTCAGCTAGAGCACATTGCACACGATCGTGTCCACGTGGGTTTTGATGCTCTTCCTAATGCACCCCAGGACACCATTGGCCTCCTTGGCCACAAGGGCACATTCCTGGCTCCTGGTCTACTTGTTGTCCACCAGGACTCCCAGGTCCTTCTCTGCAGAGCTGCTCTCCTGCAGGTCAACCCTCAGGCTGTCCTGGGGCATGGGATTATTCCTGCCCAGGGGCAGGACCCAGCACTTGCCCTTGTTGAACTTCACGAGGGTCCTTTCCACCCATCTCTACAGCCTGTCCCACTCCCTCTGAAAGGCTGCACAGCCCTCCGGTCTAGTAGCCACGGCCCCAGTTTTAACACTTAAAACACTGCTATGCACAAGAAAGCAGAGGTGGTGTCTGGTGGAAGGAGGTAATAAGCTTTCCGAGTCAAGAAGGGCTCTGTGGCCCGGCAACACATCTCTCTCCCACAGTCAGCCCGCTTTTGCCTTCTCCCAGGTCTCACCTCACCGCAGACTTGCTCTCCTCCCTCGTTCTGGACGTCTCCGTGAGCCCACTTACGCTCCAGGAAGAGCGGCTGTGATGGGGCAAGAGGCGCTTCCCAGGACGACTCCCTGAAACGGGGAATGGGAGAGAGACCATCAGCTGTATTAGTCCAGGCATCCTCTTTCCCTCTTGCCTACAATTCCCTAGCAAGAAGAACAAAGCGAAAGCCTACCAAATCTAAGGAAAGTCCTGACACGGGTTACTTTACCTTTCTCTAAATGGTCAACACAAGCCTCTTCCTCCACGGTCTTTTTGGTCTTGGGTGTAAGAGGTGGATGGGGCACTCTTGGTGGTGGAGGTCGTGGCACGAGCTTGCATTCCGAGCTGGAAAGAAGAAGAGGAGAAAAATGAACCTGACAAGAGAGGCTTGCAATTTCCAGCTACACACTGTTGTGCAGGAAAAAAGTAGCAGGCATGGTGGGAGGAGGGCAACCATCCTTCAGAGGTCACAAAGACTTTTTGTCCGAGAAAACTATCTCCCTCCCACAAGTACCTGAGCACATGATCAGCCCAACTGCCTTCCCCCAGGCTCTCACCTTGCAGGAGACTTGCTGCTCCCTTCCCCTTCTGCTCGTGCTGCGATGCCACAAACCCTCCGTGCGCAACGTCTTTCACTGGGAAAGAGGCGCTTTCCAAGAGGACTCCCTGAAAACGGGGACCATGAGAGCTCATCAGCTCTACTAAGCCACACAGAAGCTCTGTGCCTTGGCTAGAATTCCCTAGCAAGAGGCACAAAGCATAGGCCAGCAAAGCTCCAGGAAAATTCCTGCCAGGTCTTACATTACCTTTGTTTGCGGTGTCTTCACCGCCTTCTTCCCCGCTCCCCTTTGGGCTGGGGTCTGCGGGTGCCCGAGGTGCCCGTGCTGGGGGAGGTCTCGGGCAGAACTTGAACGCGCCCCTGGAATCAAGAAGCACAGATCAATGAGCCCGAGAGGAGAGTCCCAAAAGGCCGCTACCTCCTTGCTGTGCAGGAAGAAAGCGCCGGGCATGGGGGAAGAGGAAACCACCCCTCTGAATGGAGAAGACTTCGCGTCCGAGTGACCCATCTCCCTCCCGCAAGCACTAGAGCACAGTAATATCCCAAATGCCTTCCCTCTCACCTCGCAGCACCCTTGCTGTTCCCCGCTCCTTCTGGCACTGTGACACTGCTTACGCTCCGGCCACAGTGCCTCCCTTGGGAAAACGGGTGCTTCCCAAGAGGACTCTCTGAAATGGGGAATGGGAGAGAGCTCATCATCTTTACTGCTCCATACACCACCTTGGAGCCTAGCAACAAGGAAAAGGACAAGAGAGGACCAATAGATCTCTACGAAACTTCTGTTGGGTCTTACATTACCTTTAGTGGTCTTCTCATTACCACTCTCTTCTTGCCCAGTCACTTTTGGGCTGGGCCTTAGAGGTGCATGTGCCACTCTTGGCGGGGGCCTTGGATAGAACTTGACTGCACCTCTGAGAACAAGAAGAGGAGAAAAATGAGCCTGAGAAGAGGGTCACAAAAACCTGCTCCCTCCTTGCTGTGCAGCAAGAAAGAACAGGGCATGGTAGAAGGGGGCAACCACCATGCCTGAATTTGGAAAGTCTTTGTGTCCAGGAAACACAGCTCCCTCCCACAAGTAGCAGAGCACAGGATTCGCCCACGTGCTCGAACGCCTTCTCCCAGGCTCTCACCTCTCAGGAGACTTGCTCTTCGGGGCAAGAGCAAGTTCTTCTGCCTGGAATGTGGCCCCACTTCCACTCTGGGGAGAACTGGTCTCTTGAGGCAAGAGGCCCTCCCCAGGAACACTCCCTGAATGCAGGATAGGAAACATCTGATCAGAACAGCAGCCCACGGTGAGTGTGAGCACAAGCCCCATTTTCATCTGCTCCAGGCTCCTAAAACACTGAGGCAGCAATCTGCGTTTCCCCACAGACATGCTTCCAAAGACGTTGTTAGTCTCCCTTTCACGTTGCCTGTAATGACTCTGCCTTGTTTCCTCTTAATTTCTCCATGGCACTACAGCTAGAGTGCTATTATGTACCACAAATATTCCCTGGGGAAGGGACCTTTTCTGGAGCTCACATTCCCTGATGCTGTAATTCCGCTCCCAGGCCTGCCCAGACCTCTCCCACACGTGCCGGGGTCTTCGTACCAGGTCTCACCCTCACTGCTCTTCACATACACACAAGAAATGGCTGCTGAAAGCCTTACCATCGATGGTGACATCAGGGACAGTAGGGAACATGTTAGGCTTCGTGCCTTCCATATTTCCGCACGCTCCCTGTAGGTGAGGACTGGACGAGGAAGGCAAAAGGGACCTTCCTCCTCTCCAACCGTCTCTCACCTACACTTCACCAAACGGCCTGGCCCTGCTAGCCCACTGCCTCCCTTTGCCTTCCCCAACTCTTGGGAAAGCGGCTCCAGAGGATGGAAAATCAGCCCAGAGAGCAGCAGCCAGCGACCGGGATCCCACAGGCCTCGCAGTGAAGTGTGCGCCGGGGCCAGGGGCACCGTGATATCAGGGGCCTTGTGGCTGTGACGCGGGAGGGCCCCACTGTGACCCCACACCTTGTCACACACCGAGGGCTGCAGGGCCCTGAGCGCCCTCCCCGGCACCCACCCAGATCGCGGCCTGCAGCGGACACGGAGGTGGCCCCGCTCCTGTAGGGAGCTGCCCTCCTCCTCTTGCACCCGTGCCTGGGTCAGGGAACGAGGAAGGAGGCCTGCGCTGTCAGCCACGCTCACGCACCGCTGCCAGGGAAGGGCTGGCGCTGGTTGAACTTCCTTAGGCCAGGAGCCTGCAATGGCACTGGCTGCCCAAGGAGCACAGCCATGTCCTCTCTCTGCCCCTGGAGAAGGCTTGCTTCCTTCAGCACAGCAATGGTCCAAGACCTTGAAGCAGCTCGAACTGTAAACGCCTCCAGCTGGAGGAAAAGCCTCTGAAACATCTCCAACAGGACTTGGACAGTTCCTTCCAATCCGTCTGCACAAGCCTTTCCCTGCACTGAGGAGCAATGAGAAGGCTTGGGGTGACAGAACTTTTTCGGGTTGGCCTTCAGTTATTACTTTTTGTCTTAAGGGGTCACAAAAACACATGCAGGAGTCCAAGGAAAGCTTGTCCACAGGCTGGGATGGTTATGGGAGGCTGAACACCAAGTTCCGCTGCCAGGTGCTCCTTCTGTGCAAGCAGGACACGACACTCACTTGCAGCCTCCAAGACACCTGTCCCCTGGAGGGCTTTGGGACCCACTCCTGACCCAGACTATGGCAACACAGCACAAGGGACCCAAATGACACATGGAAATAACCTCCATGTGTAACATCATCTGATGATGTCCAGCTCTCTGTGGGTACCTCTCAGTCACATGGGAGTCCTTGAACAGCACCAGGTCTCTATCCCCTGCTGCAGTGAGCAGTTTCCCCCTTGCACACCTCTGCAATGGTCGCATCACTGGCAGGGAGAAGGACGGGGAAGTATGAGGAGAAAAGACCTCGTTCTCAGAAGCATTCAGTTATGTGAACACAAGCACAAGTTTTACTGACCGTAACTGCAATGACAAGAGCCTGGAGGAGTCCAGCTTCCCAGTCGGTTCCTAACCTTCCCTTTGAATCCTGGTGCCTTAGAAGATGGCACTGTTGGTTGGTACTTAAGAAAATGGTCCCCCTGACAGCAGTCATGGAAGCTGTTTGAAGTGAGAGAAAAGGAAGAGTTTATGGCAGTCACCTACCTCTTAGGCACAAGAAGCAGCTTCCACACTCAGCACAGCAATCACGGCCATGGGCAGCAACCCTTCCTAGAAATCAAGCTGGTTTTTGGAGCTGGACAGGGCGCTTCTGGCCGCAGCAGGGAAGTGACCTCAGCACTGGGAAAGCCAGCTGCCATTCCCACAGAGAAGCCCTAAATCAGGCTGCCCACCTTGGCTGGAAATCTGATCTCCTTCCTAAACTGGCAGCCACTCTTTGCAAAATCCATGTAAGCATGAGCAGATCCCCCACACTATGCTTGAATAGCGGGCACACAAGCTCTGGAGGCTCTTTTGGTCATCCTCACTCCTCTGGGGGCTCCTGACTGTTAACTATGCCCATGACCAGCAGGAGATGGCAAAGGACTATGAAATCCTCTGCATGGCTGGACCAGAAAGTGGCTGCAAATGCTCACAAGCAAGTAGGTGACTCTCAGGTGCCTCTGAAACCCATGAGCATTAGGCACTTGATTGTGAGGAAGCCAGAGGAGCAGGACTGGCCCTGAGGCTCCCTCTAAACCCAGGACCCAGGGTCTTTCAACAACCTTCCCAGGTGACCTTTATATCCTCACAGCTCTCTCTCTCTCTCTCTCTCACAGGTGACCCTTATTAACATCTCACCCTTTGTATTCCCAAATCTTCTAAACCCAATTCACAATACTGATGCAATTAACTCATCCTATATATTCCCATATTGCCTGGCCTCAGAAAAGCCTTTATCCATCAAGCAATCAGGCCACTGTTTCATCCCTGGCTACACCTACTTTTCTTCCTATGCATTCCTGTACTTGATGGTCTCTATAGATCTGCCCATGGAACTTCCTCAGGCTGCCAAGAGAATCTGCAGAGGTTCTCAGCTCAGGAGTGCTACATGCCAAGCAACTGCCCTTACCCTCTTTCTTTACGATTTCCTATCTCACAACACAAAGTAAAGCCTAGAAGTGTTCCATGTCCTCAGCAGTGCTCCACCTCTCCGAGGAAGGAAGGAGACAATTCCACAGGAATGAGAGCCATTCCATAGCTGTCATGTTCCCCTCCTGTTTGTTCTTCCTTTTCCCTCCTCAGCCCCAGTGCCTGGTGCTATTTCCTGCATTTATAGAGCTCAATGGGACTTCAGCACCAGCCTCTCCAGTAATTTTCTTCACCCAGCATCACTGCCATAGCAGTGTTGCTTGCAGGAGTTCCACTATGCATGTGAAAAGCCTTTCTAAGTGCCCCCTCCACACACAGACTACAGAAGTCTACAGAAGTCCCTCCCAATTCTTGCACACCCAAGCTGCCCCACATCCAGAGGGACGGCTGATGAGAGAGGCCAGTACAATGCAGAAGAAACGCTGGTAGTGCCAAAGCCCATTGAAGGCAGAGGAAAGTCTCAGGAGCCTTTTACACCCACTCACACTCAGAAGAGCAAGTAGATTGAGGCTTGTGAAGGAAAGGCTTTTGTGGCCAAAATCCAGCCTTGCTGTGGTAGCCAGCCACAGGCTTTGTCCTCACCGCTTCTTTGGCTTCTCTTTTGTTTTTTGTCTTTCACACATCTCACCTACCTTTCCTCTCAGCGTGCCTAGACACCCCACACATGCTATACACACCAACAGATACAGAAATCAAGAGCTTCTTTGTGGCCAAGGGACATCTGCATCCTATTCCAAGTGCAATGGAAACAGGTTACTTTGATGGAGATGCTCCTCTGTCTTTACTGCTCCTTTCTCTTTACTCTTGTTACTTTACTTGATATTTTGGAAACTATTAGACCAGTAAATATCTAATTCCAAAGGAGAATGTTCTCTTTAGCTCTGCTGCACGCTAACGGCCGCTAAGGCCAGGAGTTCCTCCCTTAGCCCAGGTTTCTTAGAGTCGTCCCAGGTTCCCCAGTGACCTCACAATCTTTCGTTGCCACAGACTGGGCGTTCCAGTGAGCAACACCAAGGCCCTGCAGCTGGAAAACCCTCTAACCCATCTCTCAAGCAAGCAGGAAAAACCTCAATGGAAAAGGACAGAGGAGAAGACGCTGTTTCTTTGCAGACTGCCTTTATTTTACGTTGCTCTCCACCTCCCTTTCCATCTCTTTCTTTCTTCCCTCTCTTTGTTTTTTATGTCTTCAGCCACTGAAGCCCAGAAGATCCTTTTTTCCTCTTGCAGGCAGTGGTCGCACATTTCCTGCAAGGCCACAGAAAGGCAATATCACAGAATATGAGTCTCAGCTTATGACTTCTTTTTTTTTCTCTTTTCAGAGGGGTAGCTTTCACTCTTCTGTGCCTCCTCTTTGTCCCTTTCTATCAACAGGGTTTTGCTCACAAGGCACAGTGCAGAGGCCCTTTCTGCATGGAATAGAGATCTAAATGATCACTGATCTACAAGGAAGCTGCATATTTTCTATCACATAAAAGTTCACAATTAATATTACTAGGAGAAATATTGCCCAAAACAAATATTCTGAAGCCTTTTCTGTGACTCTCTGTGGGAAGAATACTCTGTCAAAATTTGGAGCCACTGGCAGCTTTGAAAGACAGAGCCAGGAGAAGCTACTGCATGTTCCAGTGGCCTCATAGCAAGGGCTCACTCCTGAGCAGCCAGTCAAGTGTGTTCACAGAGCTGTCTCCAGGCTGACACAAACATCTACCCATCCATTCAACCAACCTACCTGTCCTGTGGTTGCACATCCCTCACAAACAGGAGTTGCTGCCTGGCCTTGGGCTGCAGGGCCTGTCTGCCCTCGGGGGTTCCTGGGGCACGGTGGCAGTCTGAAAGCACACGAGGAGAGGAGGACATGGGAGTGTGGGGTGAGTTTCTTCTCCTCCTTGCACTCCTGGGCTGCACACCTGCTTCTGCAGCAGGAGGTGCTTCTGCACGAGTGCTTTCCTTAGCATGAGAAGCCAAAAAGGGGGAGGCAAATGCCCGAGCTGTCACACTCAGCTGTGCCCCAGCACTGCCCACCTACAGTGCAGGTCGTGTAGGCCTGGGTGCCCTTTTGAACAGACAGGAGAATAAGAGGAGCAGGGTCAGTACTCAGATACCTGCCCTGTCAAGAAGTTACCCAGAGAACCTTTTGACTTCTTCCCTTGTCATGAGCTGCTTCTAGACCCAGCACTCGGGACAGGTGCTGAAGCCCTTCCGGAGCTCATATGGCCTCTGAGTGATGGGGAAACCTCTCCCTCACACAGCAGAAAAGCCCAGAATCACCCCAAAGCACTTCTGCGGGGGGTCTCACCTGGAAGAAGGCACTGCTTTCTTGGCCACCTCCCTTGCTTCTTCCTGGATGGTGGGCAGCCCAGGAGCTTGTGCCTTCTTTTGAGCATAGAGCCTCCTCTGGGTACTGAGGCACCTGGCAGGACTCCCTGAAAGGATGGATCAGGAGAAAGTGCCATTGCACAGCTGAAGACAGTGGCACAGGGCTCCCTGCACCGCCAAGGCCCTCTCCTCTGGAGGCTGAACAAACCCACACCTCCCAGCTTCTCCTTGACCAGCACATGTGCCTGTCCCCTAGGGACCTTAGTGGCAGTGCTCCCTTTTGTGGTGGCCTTTACCTTGCGCTGCTGCAGTGTGGAGGAGGCCAGATCTGGAGCCTGCTCTGTTGGGTGCCCTCTCAACCTCACACCTGCAAAGAGGAAGGATATAAGGATGCCTCAGACAGGAGAGTCTCCAGGAAAGCTGCTCTGCACTTGCCTGCCCGGCACCAGGAAAAGCCAGGTCATGGTGACAAGGGGGCAATAACCTTCCAGAGCACAGGGAGACTTTGTGTCCCAGGGAAACATCTCTGCCCACGTACAAGTACAGCACTGTCCAAGGCTCTCACCTCTCAGGAGACTCGTCTCTATAGGCAGTCTTCTCCATTTCCTCTGCCACCGCTCTCGCTCGCCGGGCCAGTTCGTCAGGTGTAATCCGCTTGCGAGCGAGGAGCCGCTTGCAGGCACGGGTTAGAGGGAGGCTCCCTGGCAGGGGGAAAGAAGAACACTCTTCAGAAAGCCAGGCCAGCTTGGACCAGCGTTTTGGGTTCATGTCCTGCCAAGGGTGCAGTGTCACCAAGGATGGCCCTTGCACTGCCTCTCCTGCCAACCTCATTAAGGGCTGAATGATCTCCCATGAATTTCCCTCCTTCACGTGCTGCTCCTCCTGCAGCTTCTCTCTCTTCCCTCTCCTCTATTGCCTCTTTTTGCCTAGGTATCCCTGAGAAACCTCTGTCTTTTTCTACTCTATAATCAACCCCAGTGGGTGCAAGGAAGTGTCTGTGCGGGGGTGTCAAAGCAAGCAGTCAAGCCAGCCTCCCTCGGCCTTCCCATCTCCACACAGAACAAACCTAGCTGCCTCAGGGTCTCCCAGTATGTCAGGCTCTTCCCCGTGTCAAGCTTTGTGGCCGTGTTCTCCCTTTCTGCTTTCATTTTGTCGTGGGAGAAACTTGTCTGAGGAATGGAGCTTTTGTATGCTGGTCTTCTGGATGTCGTCAACCTGGAAACAAGGAGACAAGGACAAGCACAGCGTGCATCACAGAACCACACAATGATTGCCCTTGGAAGGGACCTTTGGACATCATTGAGTCCAAGCCTCCTGCACAGGCAGGGTCAGCTAGAGCACATTGCACACGATTGTGTCCACGTGGGTTTTGATGCTCTTCCTAATGCACCCCAGGACACCATTGGCCGCCTTGGCCACAAGGGCACATTACTGGCTCCTGGTCTACTTGTTGTCCAGCAGGACCCACAGGTCCTTCTCTGCAGAGCTGCTCTCCTGCAGGTCAACCCTCAGGCTGTCCTGGGGCATGGGGTTATTCCTGCCCAGGGGCAGGACCCTGCACTTGCCCTTGTTGAACTTCACGAGGGTCCTTTCCACCCATCTCTACAGCCTGTCCCGCTCCCTCTGAAAGGCTGCACAGCCCTCCGGTCTAGTAGCCACGGCCCCAGTTTTAACACTTAAAACACTGCTATGCACAAGAAAACAGAGGTGGTGTCTGGTGGAAGGAGGTAATAAGCTTTCCGAGTCAAGAAGGGCTCTGTGGCCCGGCGACACGTCTCTCTCCCACAGTCAGCCCGCTTGTTGCCTTCTCCCAGGTCTCACCTCACCGCAGACTTGCTCTCCTCCCTCGCCCTGGTCGTCTCCGTCAGCCCAGTTACACTCCAGGAAGAGCGGCTGTGATGGGGCAAGAGGCGCTTCCCAGGACGACTCCCTGAAACGGGGAATGGGAGAGAGACCATCGGCTGTATTAGTCCAGGCATCCTCTTTCCCTCTTGCCTACAATTCCCTAGCAAGAAAAACAAAGCGAAAGCCTACCAAATCTAAGGAAAGTCCTGACAGGGGTTACTTTACCTTTCTCTAACTGGTCAACACCAGCCTCTTCCTCCACGGTCTTTTTTGGCCTGGGCGTAAGAGGTGGATGGGGCACTCTTGGTGGTGGAGGTCTTGGCACGAGCGTGCATTCCGAGCTGGAAAGAGGAGGAGGAGAAAAATGAACCTGACAAGAGAGGCTTGCAATTTCCAGCTACACACTGTTGTGCAGGAAAAAAGTAGCAGGCATGGTGGGAGGAGGGCAACCATTCTTCAGAGGTCACAAAGACTTTGTGTCCGAGAAAACTATCTCCCTGCTACAAGTACCTGAGCACATGATCAGCCCAACTGCCTTCCCCCAGCCCCTCACCTTGCAGGAGACTTGCTGCTCCCTTCCCCTTCTGCTCGTGCTGCGATGCCATGAACCCTCCGTGCGCAACGTCTTTCACTGGGAAAGAGGCGCTTTCCAAGAGGACTCCCTGAAAACGGGGACCATGAGAGCTCATCAGCTCTACTAAGACACACAGAAGCTCTGTGCCTTGGCTAGAATTCCCTAGCAAGAGGAACAAAGCATAGACCAGCAAAGCTCCAGGAAAATTCCTGCCAGGTCTTACATTACCTTTGTTTGCGGTGTCTTCACCGCCTTCTTCCCCGCTCCCCTTTGGGCTGGGGTCTGCGGGTGCCCGAGGTGCCCGTGCTGGGGGAGGTCTCGGGCAGAACTTGAACGCGCCCCTGGAATCAAGAAGCACAGATCAATGAGCCCGAGAGGAGAGTCCCAAAAGGCCGCTCCCTCCTTGGTGTGCAGGAAGAAAGCGCCGGGCATGGGGGAAGAGGAAACCACCTTTCTGAATGGAGAACACTTTGTTCGAGAGACCCATCTCCCTCCCGCAAGCACTAGAGCACAGTAATATCCCAAATGCCTTCCCTCTCACCTCGCAGCACCCTTGCTGTTCCCAGCTCCTTCTGGCACTGTGACGCTGCTTACGCTTCGGCCACAGTGCCTCCCTTGGGAAAACGGGTGCTTCCCAAGAGGACTCTCTGAAATGGGGAATGGGAGAGAGCTCATCAGCTTTACTGCTCTGTACACCACCTTGGAGCCTAGCAACAAGGAAAAGGACAAGAGAGGACCAATAGATCTCTACGAAACTTCTGTTGGGTCTTACATTACCTTTAGTGGTCTTCTCATTACCACTGTCTTCTTGCCCAGTCACTTTTGGGCTGGGCCTTAGAGGTGCACGTGCCACTCTTGGCGGGGGCCTCGGATGGAACTTGACTGCACCTCTGAGAACAAGAAGAGGAGAAAAATGAGCCTGAGAAGAGGGTCACAAAAACCTGCTCCCTCCTTGCTGTGCAGCAAGAAAGCCCAGGGCATGGTAGAAGGGGGCAACCACCATGTCTGAATTCGGAAAGTCTGTGTGTCCAGGAAACACAGCTCCCTCCCACTAGCAGCAGAGCACAGTATTCGCCCACGTGCTCGAACGCCTTCTCACAGGCTCTCACCTCTCAGGAGACTTGCTCTTCGGGGCAAGAGCAAGTTCTTCTGCCTGGAATGTGGCCCCACTTCCACTCTGGGAGGCATTGCTCTCTTGGGGCAAGAGGCCCTCCCCAGGAACACTCCCTGAATGCAGGATAGGAAACATCTGATCAGAACAGCAGCCCACGGTGAGTGTGAACACAAGCCCCATTTTCCTCTGCTCCAGGCTCCTAAAACACTGAGACAGCAATCTGCGTTTCCCCACAGACATGCTTCCAAAGACGACGTTAGTCTCCCTTTCATGTTGCCTGTAGTGACTCTGCCTTGTTTCCTCTTAATTTCTCCATGGCACTACTGCTAGAGTGCTATTATGTACCACAAGTATTCCCTGGGGAAGGGCCCTTTTCTGGAGCTCACATTCCCTGATGGCTCTAATTCCCGCTCCCAGGCCTGCCCAGACCTCTCCCACACGCGCCGGGGTCTTCGTACCAGGTCTCACCCTCACTGCTCTTCACATACACACAAGAAATGGCTGCTGAAAGCCTTACCATCAGTGGTGACATCAGGGACAGTAGGGAACATGTTAGGCTTCGTGCCTTCCATATTTCCGCACGCTCCCTTCAGGTGAGGACTGGACGAAGAAGGCGAAAGGGACCTTCCTCCTCTCCAACCGTCTCTCACCCACACTTCACCAAACGGCCTGGCCCTGCTAGCCCACTGCCTCCCTTTGCCTCCCCAAATCTCTTGGGAAAGCAGCTCCAGAGGATGGAAAATCAGCCCAGAGAGCAGCAGCCAGCGACCGGGATCCCACAGGCCTCGCAGTGAAGTGTGCGCCGGGGCCAGGGGCACCGTGATATCAGGGGCCTTGTGGCTGTGACGCGGGAGGGCCCCACTGTGACCCCACACCTTGTCACACACAGAGGGCTGCAGGGCCCTGAGCGCCCTCCCCGGCACCCACCCAGATCGCGGCCTGCAGCGGACACGGAGGTGGCCCCGCTCCTGTAGGGAGCTGCCCTCCTCCTCTTGCACCCGTGCCTGGGTCAGGGAATGAGGAAGGAGGCCTGCGCTGTCAGCCACGCTCACGCACCGCTGCCAGGGAAGGGCTGGCGCTGGTTGAACTTCCTTAGGCCAGGAGCCTGCAATGGCACTGGCTGCCCAAGGAGCACAGCCATGTCCTCTCTCTGCCCCTGGAGAAGGCTTGCTTCCCTCACCACAGCAATGGTCCAAGACCTTGAAGCAACTCTAACTGTGAACGCCTCCAGGCGGAGGAAAAGCCTCTGAAACATCTCCAACAGGACTTGGACAGTTCCTTCCAACCCATCTGCACAAGCCTTTCCCTGCACCCGCGAGCAATGAGAAGGCTTGGGGTGACAGAACTTTTTCGGGTTGGCCTTCAGTTATTACTTTTTGTCTTAAGGGGTCACAAAAACACATGCAGGAGTCCAAGGAAAGCTTGTCCACAGGCTGGGATGGTTATGGGAGGCTGAACACCAAGTTCCGCTGCCAGGTGCTCCTTCTGTGCAAGCAGGACACGACACTCACTTGCAGCCTCCAAGACACCTGTCCCCTGGAGGGCTTTGGGCCCCACTCCTAACCCAGACTATGGCAACACAGCACAAGAGACCCAAATAACACATGGAAATAACCTCCATGTGTAACATCATCTGATGATGTCCAGCTCCCTGTGGGTACCTCTCGGTCACATGGGAGTCCTTGAACAGCACCAGGTCTCTAGGCCCTGCTGCAGTGAGCAGTTTCCCCCTTGCACACCTCTGCAATGGTCGCATCTCTGGCAGGGAGAAGGACGGGGAAGTATGAGGAGAAAAGACCTCGTTCTCAGAAGCATTCAGTTATGTGGACACAAGCACAAGATTTGCCAACTGTAACTGGAATGACAAGAGCCTGGAGGAGTCCAGCTTCCCAGTCGGTTCCTAACCTGCCCTTTGAATCCTGGTGCCTTAGAAGATGGCACTGCTGGTTGATACTTAAGAGAATGGTCCCCCTGACAGTAGTCATGGAAGCTGTTTGAAGTGAGAGAAAAGGAAGTGTTTATTGCAGTCACCTACCTCTTAGGCACAAGAAGCAGCTTCCACGCTCAGCGCAGCAATCACGGCCATGGGCAGCAACCCTTCGTAGAAATCAAGCTGGTTTTGGAGCTGGACAGGGCGCTTCTGCCCGCAGCAGGGAAGTGACCTCAGCACTGGGAAAGCCAGCTGCCATTCCCACAGAGAAGCCCTAAATCAGGCTGCCCACCTTGGCTGGAAATCTGATCTCCTTCCTAAACTGGCAGCCACTCTTTGCAAAATCCATGTAAGCATGAGCAGATCCCCCACACTATGCATGAATAGCGGGCACACAAGCTCTGGAGGCTCTTTTAGTCATCCTCACTCCTCTGGGGGCTCCCAACTGCTGCCTTTCGGCTTCAATTGCCTCGTCGTTACCTCGAGCGAGCACGGGCGCCACCACCCGGGAGCCCGGGCCAAATGAGCACAGACACCAATATGGTGGATGCAGCAAATGGCGTTTATTGCAGGTACATTCGAACTTATATAGGGCGCCTGTGTGCGGAAGCGCGCCCCCGTAGCCAATAGCATTAACATCGCCTTATACGGGCACGTGCCCATCTCCCCTGCACGTGCCCATCTCCCCTGCACGTGCCCACCTCCCCTATTCTTTCCGCATAGCACGAGATCTTCCGACCGCCGTACCCTACATCTCCCCCTCCCCTAGACATCCTATGTCAACGTAAACGTCCCATGTTAACCCAAACATCCTATGTTAACCTAAACATCACTACTTTGAACGAATTAGGCACGACAAAACGGGCATGCCGCAAAAGATGCCTACTAACACTGTTATAGCTATTAATCCAAACCTCCATAACCAATCCCAATTGAACAATAACAGGATAACACACAAGTGCGGCGGCCTTTTCCCATCACGTCTACGAGGGTTTCGCTCCTCCGGCTTCCTCGTCTCCTCCAGACGGGCGTACGGGTTGCGAGGATGTCCCACAATTCGGTCCTGTAAGAGAAGACTTGCAGCCGCTATTAGTCTTAAGGTCAGGCCTCACCCATCTTGCCGGCACCCATTTGATTATTCCCTGCCGTCGCACAGCTGCATAACCCCTTCCCTGGGTTACCAGGTCCCAGCCGGGTTCCCAAACCCCCTGTTCCGGGAATCTGACCAGAACTGGAGGTCCGTCCTCCATAGCCGCGACCGCCCAATGTTTATCTATTGATGTCTTGTTCTCGTCACCCCGGACAAAGTGGTTTAGCGAGTATAACGCTCGCATTAAAATTTCTGGTTGCTTCACCACGGGGATTCCTTGGGGATGTCCTTCCCCCTCCCCTAGAACCCTAATCTTTTCTTTGAGTGTTTGGTTCGCTCTCTCAACAATAGCCTGTCCCTGACTGTTGTCTTGATGGTGTGTGGAACACCTAGCCAGGCAATGACAGTAGTCCAGTGTTGGTGTGCGGCACGTGCAGTCACCTTGCGGTGCTGCGTAGCCATGATTATCCCACTGTGCGTATCCACCGTGACGGCCAGCCATAGTTGCGGCTTCAAGAGAGGGCAGAGGGTAAAGTCAGACTGCCATATTTGATTCGCCTGCAGCCCTCGTGGGTTGACTCCTGCTCCCCAAAGGCTTGACCGCTGGCAGTACGGGCAAGCTGCCACCACGTCTCTAGCCGCCACTAGTGGGATCCCGCAATTCTTTGCTAACGCTTTGGCTCCTATATGTAGGTACTCGTGCACTTCTCGGGCACGTGCAGCAGTCCAAACCCCTTTTGCAGCCTCATCAGCTTTCTGATTGCCTTCTTGGTAGTATCCCGCTAGGGAGTCATGGCTTCTTACATGCACAATGGAGGCCGTGGCCGTTCTATACTGTAACGCTTCCTCCAGCATGACTGCTATTGGAGTTCCTGCCCATCCGGGGGCGGCCATGTTAAGCAGTAGCTTATCTCAAAGCATGAGCGACCGCAGTAGCTTCCAGATATTGTACACTACTGCCCGGTACGGTAATCCTGACCCTTTCCCAGGTAATATCACGCCATACTACAACAGCTGAGTCAGTTGTGGAGGAGGCATCGGTGAAGACCGTAAGGCCCTCCCTCGGCTCGCTCAACACTCGTGGAGTGCACCGTAGTGCAACGAGTGGCAGGTGCCGGTATAGTTCCAAGGCAGGGCCATGTTTCACCTCCCCAGGGTACCCTTCTATGGCCACGAGCAGACTGCTTTGCTTTTGCATCGCTTCATCCCATAATTCCTTTTTAATTGGCACCCACACCGCAGTCGGTTCAACGCCAAAATGTCTAATGCATGCGGCCCTGCCTTTAATGATTAGCTTAGCCATCGCCGTTAAATAGGACATGTAGGCTGTTGTCAGTTGTTTGGACAAGATCCACCATAGGGCATGTGGTCTCTCGGGGTTCCCTTGTCCTAACAGCCCCACGGCTCCCCTTTTTGTTACATTTAGGTATAGCTCAACAGGGCGCGCCGGGTCCCACCTGCAAAGGTGGCTTTCAGAGGCTAGGCTTTCGATCTTTTTTAGAGCCTCGATAGCTGCGGGCGTCAGTTCCCGCTTCTCCCATGGGTGCTGGCCCTTCAGCAGTTCGAACAACGGTGTCATGAGGTCGGTAGGTATGCCAACCAAGGCACGCAACCACTGAATCGCCCCTACCAACTTCTGAACATCATGCAAGGTTCTCACCTCCAGGTCAAGTTTGATCGGCTGTGGACGGACGGTTTCAGGAAGGATTTGTGTCCCTAAGTAAGACACCGAACCACCTCTCTGCGTCTTTGCCTCCTGAATATACAGCCCTTCCTGCTGTAGATGATCAACCACCTCCCTTTCCAGTTTGTCAGTAGCCTGCTGCGTGGCTGTAGCCAGCAGCAAATCGTCCATGTAATGGATGATCACCGCCCCGGGGTGGCAGTCACGAATGGGTTGCAATGCTTGGGCCGCTAACCTCTGGCAAATAGTTGGGGAGTTTTTCATCCCCTGAGGGAGCACCTTCCACTGATATCTCTGCGCTGGCTCTCTCAGGTTCGCAGCTGGGACTGTAAAGGCAAATTTCTCACAGTCCTGAGGGGCCAGTGGGATTGAGAAGAAACAGTCTTTGATGTCCATTACCACGACCGGCCATCCTCGAGGGATCGCCGCGGGTAGTGGAAGCCCCGGCTGAAGAGCCCCCATGTCCCTCATTCTCTTATTTACCTCTCAAGTCGTGTAGCAATCTAAACTTACTTTTATCCTTCTTTAGAATGACAAAGATAGGCGTATTCCATGGGCTCAGGCTCGGCTCTAAATGTCCTTGATCTAATTCGCGTTGTATAATGGCCCGTGCGGCCACCAGCTTCTCTTGAGTTAAGGGCCACTGCTCTACCCACACCGGCTCCTCTGTTTTCCATTTCAAGGGAATGGCCTTGTTAGGGCTCAGCAGGTAAGCAGTGGCCCCTACGCTAAATTTGTCAGGCGAATGCCGAGTTGAGCCAATACGTCACGCCCGATTAGGGATTCCTGTATTGTCACTATGAATGGGCGGACAATCGCTTGCATGGGGGGCCTTCCTGGGTCCTCTAATTCACACGCCAGAGGCACAGCACTGCATCGCGCGTCCGTTGTTCCCCCCACCCCATCTAGCAAGCCCGCTGGGGATGCCGGCCAGGTGGCCGGCCAGTTGCTTTCTGGTATGCACGTTACATCTGCCCCTGTATCAATTAACATTGTGAGCTCTAATATCCTTGGGGTCACCAGCGGTGGGCCGTGAAGGCGCACCTTAACACGGGGTCTCTGCTGGCAGCCTAGGACCAGGGCCACCTGGCTTCGTTCTCCTCTTGTTGTCCTTGTCCTCCCTCCCCAGGGTGCCCCGTCGGATACGCCCTGGGGCTCTGCTTCCACCCTCCTTGGGGGGGGGGCGCGCACTCGCGGAGAAGGGCGGCCCCCCCTCGCCCCTCCCCGCCCGGAGTTTCCCTGCGACCTCCGGCAGTCTCGGCCCGATGCCCTTTGGCCGTCAGCTCCCCCACGGAGTCCCCCCCCCGGGAGGAGGAGTCGTCTGACCCCTCCCCCGCCTCCTCTCTCAACATCGACAAAGGCGCTGGCCGTCTCCCGGCGGCGCCATGAACCCTCTGGGGGGCCCTCCGAAGCGGTTCATCCTCTTCTGGAGGGTATTGAGGTCGCAGGAGCATCCCTGGAGCCCAATCTCTAGGGTCGTCCACTACTATCGGCATCGGTGGGGCTGTCGGGACTAGACGTTCCCCTCGATTTACGTGGCCGCCACCTCCCGGATCGTGCTCAGTAGGGGACTGGTCTAACCGCCGCCCCGCGGCCTGCAGTTCCTCCCAAGGGTACGCAGGGGGCCTCCCCTCCCCCTCCTTGGCTGCCGGATAGACTTGTGGCGCTTCTTCCGCCCCCCCCATTCTCGGCTCTCCGGCCCCGGACTCCTTTCCACCGGCCTCTTCCCCTTCCCTGACCACGTGTCTCGGAGCCCCCGTAGTGTCGGTCACGCCCTCTGCCTCCCACGCGGTTTCCCAGGGCTCGCTCTCTTCCCGAGTTCTTTGTAAAAGTTGCCTGATCAATTCTTTTGCCGATTTACTACTCATACTGTACTCCGCTAGTGCAGTAGTACAGTCTGCCCAATGCTGGGGAAACACAACATCCCCGGCATTGTGAATCGCCCCATCCTTTCAGGAGCCGCTCGATGCAGTTTCACAGAAACATCTCATTCCCGAGCACACACTAACACGACCTTCACCGTCGTCGCCCCATCCTTTCAGGAGCCGCTCGATTAACTGCACTAAGTTTCACAGAAACATCTAATTCCCGAGCACACGCTAACACGACCTTCACTGTCGCGCCTCCATGGAGTTCTCGCCGCTTCCCGGCCGCCCCGTCTTTCAGGAGCCGCCCGCCGAATCACGTCGGGGTCACCACTTGCTGCCTTTCGGCTTCAATTGCCTCGTCGTTACCTCGAGCGAGCACGGGCGCCACCACCCGGGAGCCCGGGCCAAATGAGCACAGACACCAATATGGTGGATGCAGCAAATGGCGTTTATTGCAGGTACATTCGAACTTATATAGGGCGCCTGTGTGCGGAAGCGCGCCCCCGTAGCCAATAGCATTAACATCGCCTTATACGGGCACGTGCCCATCTCCCCTGCACGTGCCCATCTCCCCTGCACGTGCCCACCTCCCCTATTCTTTCCGCATAGCACGAGATCTTCCGACCGCCGTACCCTACACCCAACTGTTAACCATGCCCATGACCAGCAGGAGATGGGAAAGGACTAGGAAATTCTATGCATGGCTGGACCAGAAAGTGGCTGCAAATGCTCACAAGCAAGTAGGTGACTCTCAGGTGCCTCTGAAACCCATGAGCATTAGGCACTTGATTGTGAGGAAGCCAGAGGAGCAGGACTGACCCTGAGGCTCCCTCTAAAACCCAGGACCCAGGGTCTTTCAACAACCTTCCCAGGTGACCTTTATATCCTCACAGCTCTCTCTCTCTCTCTCTCACAGGTGACCCTTATTAACATCTCACCCTTTGTATTCCCATATCTTCTAAACCCAATTCACAATACTGATGCAATTAACTCATCCTATATATTCCCATAGTGCCTGGCCTCAGAAAAGCCTTTATCCATCAAGCAATCAGGCCACTGTTTCATCCCTGGCTACACCTACCTTTCTTCCTACCTATTCCTATACTTGATGGTCCATATAGATCTGCCCATGGAACTTCCTCAGGCTGCCAAGAGAATCTGCAGAAGTTCTCAGCTCAGGAGTGCTACATGCCAAGCAACTGCCCTTACCCTCTTCTTCACAATTTGCTATCTCACAACACAAAGTAAAGCCTAGAAGTGTTCCATGTCCTCAGCAGTGCTCCACCTCCCAAGGAAGTAAGGAGACAATTCCACAGGAATGAGAGCCATTCCATAGCTGTCATGTTCCCCTCCTGTTTGTTCTTTCTCTTCAATATCCAGCCCCAGTGCCTGGTGCTATTTCCTGCATTTATAGAGCTCAATGGGACTTCAGCCTCTCCAGTAATTTTCTTCACCCAGCATCACTGCCATAGCAGTGTTGCTTGCAAGAGTTCCACTATGCATGTGAAAAGCCTTTCTAAGTGCCCCCTCCACACACTACAGAAGTCTACAGAAGTCCCTCCCAATTCTTGCACACCCAAGCTGCCCCACATCCAGAGGGACTGCTGATGAGAGAGGCCAGCACAATGCAGAAGAAACGCTGGTGGGGCCCGACCCCATTGAAGGCAGAGGAAAGGCTCAGGGGGCTTTCGCACCCACTTGGACTAAAAGAGCAAGTAGATTGAGGCTTGTCAAGGAAAGGCTTTTGTGGCCAAAATCCAACCTTGCTTTAGTAGCCGGACACTGGCTTTGCCCTCACTGCTTCTCTGACTTCTCTTTTGTTTTTTCACTTTCACACATCTCACCTACCTTTCTTCTCAGAGTGCCTAGGCACCCCACACACACTATACACACCAACAGATACAGAAATCAAGAGCTTCTTTGTGGCCAAGGGACATCTGCATCCTCTTCCAAGTGCAATGGAAATGGGTTGCTTTGATAGAGATGCTCCTCTGTCTTTACTGCTCCTTTCACTTTACTCTTGTTACATTACTTGATATTTTAGAAACTATTAGACCACTAAAAATATAATTCCAAAGGAGAACGTTCTCTTTAGCCCCGCTGCACGCTAACGGCCCCTAAGGCCAGGAGTTCCTCCCTTAGCCCAGGTGTCTTAGAGTCATCCCAGGTTCCCCAGTGACCTCGCAATTTTTTGTTGCCACAGACTGGGCATTCCAGTGAGCAACACCAAGGCCCTGCAGCTGGAAAACCCTCTAACCCATCTCTTGAGCAAGCAGGAAAAACCTTAACGGAAAAGGACAGAGGAGAAGACACTGTTTCTTTGCAGACTGCCTTTATTTCATGTTGCTCTCCACCTCCCTTTCCATCTCTTTCTTTCTTCCCTTTCTTTGTTTTTTATGTCTTCAGCCACTGAAGCCCAGAAGATCCTTTTTTCCTCTTGCAGGCAGTGGTCGCACATTTCCTGCAGGGCCACAGAAAGGCAATACCACAGAATATGAGTCTCAGCTTATAAGTTTTTTTTTTTTTTTCCTCTCTTTTCAGAGGGGTAGCTTTCACTCTGCTGTGCCTCCTCTTTGTCCCTTTCTATCAACAGGGTTTTGCTCACAAGGCACAGTGCAGAGGCCCTTTCTGCATTGAATAGAGATCTAAATGATCACTGATCTACAAGAAAGCTGCATATTTTCTATCACATAAAAGTTCACAATTAATATTCCTAGGAGAAATATTGCCCCCAAAAAATGTTCTGAAGCCTTTTCTGAGACTATCTGTGGGAAGAATACTCTGTCAAAATTTGGAGCCACTGGCAGCTTTGAAAGACAGAGCCAGGAGAAGCTACTGCATGTTCCAGTGGCCTCATAGCAAGGGCTCACTCCTGAGCAGCCAGTCAAGTGTGTTCACAGAGCTGTCTCCAGGCTGACACAAACATCAACCCATCCATTCAACCAACCTACCTGTCCTGTGGTTGCACATCCCTCACAAACAGGAGTTGCTGCCTGGCCTTGGGCTGCAGGGCCTGTCTGCCCTCGAGGGGCAGAGGAGGGGACGAGGAGAGGAGGACATGGGAGTGTGGGATGAGTTTCTTCCCCTCCTTGCACTCCTGGTCGGCACACCTGCCTCTGCAGCAGGAGGTGCTTCTGCACAAGTGTTTTCCTTAGCCAAAAAGGGGGAGGCAAATGCCCGAGCTGTCACACTCAGCTGTGCCCCAGCACTGCCCACCTACAGTGCAGGTCGTGTAGGTCTGGGCGCCCTTTTGAACAAACAGGAGAATAAGAGGAGCAGGGTCAGTACTCAGATACCTGCCCTGTCAAGAAGTTACCCAGAGAACCTTTTGACTTCTTCCCTTGTCATGAGCTGCTTCTAGACCCAGCACTCGGGACAGGTGCTCAAGCCCTTCCGGAGCTCATACGGCCTCTGAGTGCTGGGGAAACCTCTCCCTCACACAACAGAAAAGCCCAGAATCACCCCAAAGCACTTCTGCGGGGGGTCTCACCTGGAAGAAGGCACTGCTTTCTTGGCCACCTCCCTTGCTTCTTCCTGGATGGTGGGCAGCCCAGGAGCTTGTGCCTTCTTTTGAGCATAGAGCCTCCTCTGGGTACTGAGGCACCTGGCAGGACTCCCTGAAAGGATGGATCAGGAGAAAGTGCCATTGCGCAGCTGAAGACAGTGGCACAGGGCTCCCTGCACCGCCAAGGCCCTCTCCTCTGGAGGCTGAACAAACCCACACCTCCCAGCTTCTCCTTGACCAGCACATGTGCCTGTCCCCTAGGGACCTTAGTGGCAGTGCTCCCTTTTGTGGTGGCCTTTACCTTGCGCTGCTGCAGTGTGGAGGAGGCCAGATTTGGAGCCTGCTCTGTTCGGTGGCCTCTCAACCTCACGCCTGCAAAGAGGAAGGATATAAGGATGCATCAGACAGGAGAGTGTCCAGGAAAGCTGCTCTGCACTTGCCTGCCCGGCACCAGGAAAAGCCAGGTCATGGTGACAAGGGGGCAATAACCTTCCAGAGCACAGGGAGACTTTGTGTCCCAGGGAGACATCTCTGCCCACGTACAAG
This sequence comes from Tinamus guttatus, assembly GCF_059628265.1. Classification (NCBI taxonomy): domain Eukaryota; kingdom Metazoa; phylum Chordata; class Aves; order Tinamiformes; family Tinamidae; genus Tinamus; species Tinamus guttatus. Next base: position 3,591,907 of record NW_028288931.1, read on the forward strand.
TACAGCACTGTCCAAGGCTCTCACCTCTCAGGAGACTCATCTCTATAGGCAGTCTTCTCCATTTCCTCTGCCACCGCTCTCGCTCGCCGGGCCAGTTCCTCAGGCGTAATCCGCTTGCGAGCGAGGAGCCGCTTGCAGGCACGGGTTAGAGGGAGGCTCCCTGGCAGGGGGAAAGAAGAACACTCTTCAGAAAGCCAGGCCAGCTGGGACCAGCGTTTTGTGTTCATGTCCTGCCAAGGGTGCTGTGTCACCAAGGATGGCCCTTGCACTGGCTCTCCTGGCACCCTCATTAAGGGCTGAATGACCTCCCAACCCATGAATTTCCCTCCTTCGCATGCTGCTCCTCCTGCAGCTTCTCTCTCTTGCCTCTCCTCTGTTGCCTCTTTTTGCCTAGGTATTCCTAAGAAATCTCTGTCTCTTTCTACTCAATAATCAACCCTAGTGGGTGCAAGGAAGTGTCTCTGCGGGGGTGTCAAAGCAAGCAGTCCACCCAGCCTCCCTCGGCCTTCCCGTGTCCACACAGAACAAACCTAGCTGCCTCAGGGTCCCCCAGTATGTCAGGCTCTTCCCCGTGTCAAGCTTTGTGGCTGGATTCTCCCTTTCTGCTTTCATTTTGTCACGGGAGATACTTTTCTGAGTAATGGAGCTTTTGTAGGCTGCTCTTCTGGATGTTGTCAACCTGCAAACAAGGAGACAAGGACAAGCACAGCGTGCATCACAGAACCACACAATGATTGCCCTTGGAAGGGACCTTTGGACATCACTCAGTCCAAGCCTCCTGCACAGGCAGGGTCAGCTAGAGCACATTGCACACGATTGTGTCCACGTGGGTTTTGATGCTCTTCCTAATGCACCCCAGGACACCATTGGCGGCGTTGGCCACAAGGGCACATTACTGGCTCCTGGTCTACTTGTTGTCCAGCAGGACCCCCAGGTCCTTCTCTGCAGAGCTGCTCTCCTGCAGGTCAACCCTCAGCCTGTCCTGGGGCATGGGGTTATTCCTGCCCAGGGGCAGGACCCTGCACTTGCCCTTGTTAAACTTCACGAGGGTCCTTTCCACCCATCTCTACAGCCTGCCCCACTCCCTCTGAAAGGCTGCACAGCCCTCCAGTGTAGTAGCCACGGCCCCAGTTTTAACACTTTAAACACTGCTATGCACAAGAAAACAGAGGTTGTGCCTGGTGGAAGGAGGTAATAGGCTTTCCAAGTCAAGAAGGGCTCTGTGGCCCGGCGACACGTCTCTCTCCCACAGTCAGCCCGCTTGTTGCCTTCTCCCAGGTCTCACCTCACCACAGACTTGCTCTCCTCCCTCGCTCTGGTCGTCACCGTGAGCCCACTTACGCTCCAGGAAGAGCGGCTGTGATGGGGCAAGAGGCGCTTCCCAGGACGACTCCCTGAAACGGGGAATGGGAGAGAGACCATCAGCTGTATTAGTCCAGGCATCCTATTTCCCTCTTGCCTACCATTCCCTAGCAAGAAGAACAAAGCGAAAGCCTATCAAATCTAAGGGAGGTCCTGACACGGGTTACTTTACCTTTCTCTAAATGGTCTACACCAGCCTCTTCCTCCACAGTCTTTTTGGTCTTGGGTATAAGAGGCGGATGGGGCACTCTTGGTGGTGGAGGTCGTGGCACGAGCTTGCATTCCGAGCTGGAAAGAAGAGGAGGAGAAAAATGAACCTGACAAGAGAGGCTTGCAATTTCCAGCTACACACTGTTGTGCAGGAAAAAAGTAGCAGGCATGGTGGGAGGAGGGTAACCATCCTTCAGAGGTCACAAAGACTTTGTGTCCGAGAAAACTATCTCCCTGCTACAAGTACCTGAGCACACGATCAGCCCAACTGCCTTCCCCCAGGCTCTCACCTTGCAGGAGACTTGCTGCTCCCTTCCCCTTCTGCTCGTGCTGCGATGCCACGAATCCTCCGTGCGCAACGTCTTTCACTGGGAAAGAGGCGCTTTCCAAGAGGACTCCCTGAAAACGGGGACCATGAGAGCTCATCAGCTCTACTAAGCCACACAGAAGCTCTGTGCCTTGGCTAGAATTCCCTAGCAAGAGGCACAAAGCATAGGCCAGCAAAGCTCCAGGAAAATTCCTGCCAGGTCTTACATTACCTTTGTTTGCGGCGTCTTCGCCGCCTTCTTCCCCGCTCCCCTTTGGGCTGGGGTCTGCGGGTGCCCGAGGTGCCCGTGCTGGGGGAGGTCTCGGGCAGAACTTGAACGCGCCCCTGGAATCAAGAAGCACAGATCAATGAGCCCGAGAGGAGAGTCCCAAAAGGCCGCTACCTCCTTGCTGTGCAGGAAGAAAGCGCCGGGCATGGGGGAAGAGGTAACCACCCTTCTGAATGGAGAAGACTTTGCGTCCGAGTGACCCATCTCCCTCCTGCAAGCACTAGAGCACAGTAATATCCCAAATGCCTTCCCTCTCACCTCGCAGCACCCTTGCTGTTCCCCGCTCCTTCTGGCACTGTGACGCTGCTTACGCTCCGGCCACAATGCCTCCCTTGGGAAAACGGGTGCTTCCCAAGAGGACTCTCTGAAATGGGGAATGGGAGAGAGCTCATCAGCTTTACTGCTCCATACACCACCTTGGAGCCTAGCAACAAGGAAAAGGACAAGAGAGGACCAATAGACCTCTAAGAAACTTCTGTTGGGTCTTACATTACCTTTAGTGGTCTTCTCATTATCACTCGGTTCTTGCCCAGTCGCCTTTGGGCTGGGCCTTAGAGGTGCATGTGCCACTCTTGGCGGGGGCCTTGGATAGAACTTGACTGCACCTCTGAGAACAAGAAGAGAAAAATGAGCCTGAGAAGAGGGTCACAAAAACCTGCTCCCTCCTTGCTGTGCAGCAAGAAAGCCCAGGGCATGGTAGAAGGGGGAACCACCATGCCTGAATTTGGAAAGTCTTTGTGTCCAGGAAACACAGCTCCCTCCCACAAGTAGCAGAGCACAGTATTCGCCCGCGTGCTCGAACGCCTTCTCCCAGGCTCTCACCTCTCAGGAGACTTGCTCTTCGGGGCAAGAGCAAGTTCTTCTGCCTGGGATGTGGCCCCACTTCCACTCTGGGGAGAACTCGTCTCTTGAGGCAAGAGGCCCTCCCCAGGAACACTCCCTGAATGCAGGATAGGAAAAATGTGATCAGAACAGCAGCCCACGGTGAGTGTGAACACAAGCCCCATTTTCATCTGCTCCAGGCTCCTAAAACACTGAGGCAGCAATCTGCGTTTCCCCACAGACATGCTTCCAAAGATGTTGTTGGTTTCCCTTTCACGTTGCCTGTAGTGACTCTGCCTTGTTTCCTCTTAATTTCTCCATGGCACTACTGCTAGAGTGCTATTATGTACCACAAGTATTCCCTGGGGGGAAGGGACCTTTTCTGGAGCTCACATTCCCTGATGCTCTAATTCCCGCTCCCAGGCCTGCCCAGACCTCTCCCGCACGCGCCAGGGTCTTTGTACCAGGTCTCACCCTCACTGCTCTTCACATACACACAAGAAATGGCTGCTGAAAGCCTTACCATCAGTGGTGACATCAGGGACAGTAGGGAACATGTTAGGCTTCGTGCCTTCCATATTTCCACGCTCCCTCTAGGTGAGGACTGGACGAGGAAGGCAAAAGGGACCTTCCTCCTCTCCAACCGTCTCTCACCTACACTTCACCAAACGGCCTGGCCCTGCTAGCCCACTGCCTCCCTTTGCCTTCCCCAACTCTTGGGAAAGCGGCTCCAGAGGATGGAAAATCAGCCCAGAGAGCAGCAGCCGGCGACCGGGATCCCACAGGCCTCGCAGTGAAGTGTGCGCCGGGGCCAGGGGCACCGTGATATCAGGGGCCTTGTGGCTGTGATGCGGGAGGGCCCCACTGTGACCCCACACCTTGTCACACACCGAGGGCTGCAGGGCCCTGAGCGCCCTCCCCGGCACCCACCCAGATCGCGGCCTGCAGCGGACACGGAGGTGGCCCCGCTCCTGTAGGGAGCTGCCCTCCTCCTCTTGCACCCGTGCCTGGGTCAGGGAATGAGGAAGGAGGCCTGCGCTGTCAGCCACGCTCACGCAGCGCTGCCAGGGAAGGGCTGGCGCTGGTTGAACTTCCTTAGGCCAGGAGCCTGCAACGGCACTGGCTGCCCAAGGAGCACAGCCATGTCCTCTCTCTGCCCCTGGAGAAGGCTTGCTTCCCTCACCACAGCAATCGTCCAAGACCTTGAAGCAGTTCTAACTGTAAACGCCTCCAGCCAGAGGAAAAGCCTCTGAAACATCTCCAACAGGACTTGGACAGTTCCTTCCAACCCGTCTGCACAAGCCTTTCCCTGCACCGAGGAGCAATGAGAAGGCTTGGGGTGACAGAACTTTTTTGGGTTGGCCTTCAGTTATTACTTTTTGTTTTAAGGGGTCAGAAAAACACATGCAGGAGTCCAAGGAAAGCTTGTCCACAGGCTGGGATGGTTATGGGAGGCTGAACACCAAGTTCCGCTGCCAGGTGCTCCTTCTGTGCAAGCAGGACACGACACTCACTTGCAGCCTCCAAGACACCTGTCCCCTGGAGGGCTTTGGGACCCACTCCTAACCCAGTCTATGGCAACACAGCACAAGACACCCAAATAACACATGGAAATAACCTAGATGTGTAATATCATCTGATGATGTCCAGCTCTCTGTGGGTACCTCTCAGTCACATGGGAGTCCTTGAACAGCACCAGGTCTCTATCCCCTGCTGCAGTGAGCAGTTTCCCCCCTGCACACCTCTGCAATGGTCGCATGTCTGGCAGGGAGAAGGACGGGGAAGTATGAGGAGAAAAGACCTCGTTCTCAGAAGCGTTCAGTTATGTGAACACAAGCACAAGATTTGCCAACTGTAACTGGAATGACAAGAGCCTGGAGGAGTCAAGCTTCCCAGTCGGTGCCTAACCTGCCCTTTGAATCCTGGTGCCTTAGAAGATGGCACTGTTGGTTGGTACTTAAGAGAATGGTCCCCCTGACAGTAGTCATGGAAGCTGTTTGAAGTGAGAGAAAAGGAAGTGTTTATTGCAGTCACTTACCTCTTAGGCACAAGAAGCAGCTTCCACGCTCAGCGCAGCAATCACGGCCATGGGCAGCAACCCTTCCTAGAAATCAAGCTGGTTTTGGAGCTGGACAGGGCGCTTCTGGCCGCAGCAGGGAAGTGACCTCAGCACTGGGAAAGCCAGCTGCCATTCCCACAGAGAAGCCCTAAATCAGGCTGCCCACCTTGGCTGGAAATCTGATCTCCTTCCTAAACTGGCAGCCACTCTTTGCAAAATCCATGTAAGCATGAGCAGATCCCCCACACTATGCATGAATAGCGGGCACACAAGCTCTGGAGGCTCTTTTGGTCATCCTCACTCCTCTGGGGGCTCCTGACTGTTAACTATGCCCATGACCAGCAGGAGATGGGAAAGCACTATGGAATCCTCTGCATGGCTAGACCAGAAAGTGGCTGCAAATGCTCACAAGCAAGTAGGTGACTCTCAGGTGCCTCTGAAACCCCTGAGCATTAGGCACTTGATTGTGGGGAAGCCAGAGGAGCAGGGCAGACCCTGAGGCTCCCTCTAAACCCAGGGTCTTTCAACAACCTTCCCAGGTGACCTTTATATCCTCACAGCTCTCTCTTTCTCACAGGTGACCCTTATTAACATCTCACCCTTTGTATTCCCAAGTCTTATATACCCAATTCACAATACTGATGCGATTAACTCATCCTATATAATCCCATATTGCTTGGCCTCAGAAAAGCCTTTATCCATCAAGCAATCAGGCCACTGTTTCATCCCTGGCTACACCTACCCTACTTCTACGTATTCCTATACTTGATGGTCTGTATAGATCTGCCCATGGAACTTCCTCAGGCTGCCAAGAGAATCTGCAGAGGTTCTCAGCTCAGGAGTGCTACATGCCAAGCAACTGCCCTTACCCTTTTCTTCACAATTTGCTATCTCACAACACAAAGTAAAGCCTAGAAGTGTTCCATGTCCTCAGCAGTGCTCCACCTCTCCGAGGAAGGAAGGAGACAATTCCACAGGAATGACAACCATTCCATAGCTGTCATCTTCTTTACTGCTCCTTTCCCTTTACTTATGTTACTTTACTTGATATTTTAGAAACTATTAGACCACTAAAAATATAATTCCAAAGGAGAATGTTCTCTTTAGCCCCGCTGCACGCTAACGGCCCCTAAGGCCAGGAGTTCCTCCCTTAGCCCAGGTGCTCTTAGAGTCGTCCCAGGTTCCCCAGTGACCTCGCAATTTTTTGTTGCCACAGACTGGGCGTTGTAGTGAGCAACACCAAGGCCCTGCAGCTGGAAAGCCCTCTAACCCATCTCTTGAGCAAGCAGGAAAAACCTCAATGGAAAAGGACAGAGGAGAGGACGCTGTTTCTTTGCAGACTGCCTTTATTTCATGTTGCTCTCCACCTCCCTTTCCATCTCTTTCTTTCTTCCCTCTCTTTGTTTTTTATGTCTTCAGCCACTGAAGCCCAGAAGATCCTTTTTTCCTCTTGCAGGCAGTGGTCGCACATTTCCTGCAGGGCCACAGAAAGGCAATATCACAGAATATGAGTCTCAGCTTATGACTTTTTTTTTTTCTCTTTTCAGAGGGGTAGCTTTCACTCTTCTGTGCCTCCTTTTTGTCCCTTTCTATCAACAGTGTTTTGCTCACAAGGCACAGTGCAGATGCCCTTTCTTCATGGAATAGAGATCTAAACGATCACTGATCTACAAGGAAGCTGCATATTTTCTATCACATAAAAGTTCACAATTAATATTACTAGGAGAAATATTGCCCAAAACAAATGCTCTGAAGCCTTTTCTGTGACTCTCTGTGGGAAGAATACTCTGTCAAAATTTGGAGCCACTGGCAGCTTTGAAAGACAGAGCCAGGAGAAGCTACTGCATGTTCCAGTGGCCTCATAGCAAGGGCTCACTCCTGAGCAGCCAGTCAAGTGTGTTCACAGAGCTGTCTCCAGGCTGACACAAACATCTACCCATCCATTCAACCAACCTACCTGTCCTGTGCTTGCACATCCCTCACAAACAGGAGTTGCTGCCTGGCCTTGGGCTGCAGGGCCTGTCTGCCCTCGGGGGTTCCTGGGGCACGGTGGCAGTCTGAAAGCACACGAGGAGAGGAGGACATGGGAGTGTGGGATGAGTTTCTTCTCCTCCTTGCACTCCCGGTCTGCACACCTGGCTCTGCAGCAGGAGGTGCTTCTGCACAAGTGTTTTCCTTAGCCAAAAAGGGGAAGGCAAATGCCCGAGCTGTCACACACAGCTGTGCCCCAGCACTGCCCACCTACAGTGCAGGTCGTGTAGGCCTGGGCGCCCTTTTGAACAGACAGGAGAATAAGAGGAGCAGGGTCAGTACTCAGATACCTGCCCTGTCAAGAAGTTACCCAGAGAACCTTTTGACTTCTTCCCTTGTCATGAGCTGCTTCTAGACCCAGCACTCGGGACAGGTGCTCAAGCCCTTCCGGAGCTCATATGGCCTCTGAGTGCTGGGGAAACCTCCCCCTCACACAGCAGAAAAGCCCAGAATCACCCCAAAGCACTTCTGCGGGGGGTCTCACCTGGAAGAAGGCACTGCTTTCTTGGCCACCTCCCTTGCTTCTTCCTGGATGGTGGGCAGCCCAGGAGCTTGTGCCTTCTTTTGAGCATAGAGCCTCCTCTGGGTACTGAGGCACCTGGCAGGACTCCCTGAAAGGATGGATCAGGAGAAAGTGCCATTGCGCAGCTGAAGACAGTGGCACAGGGCTCCCTGCACCGCCAAGGCCCCCTCTTCTGGAGGCTGAACAAACCCACACCTCCCAGCTTCTCCTTGACCAGCACATGTGCCTGTCCCCTAGGGACCTTAGTGGCAGTGCTCCCTTTTGTGGTGGCCTTTACCTTGCGCTGCTGCAGTGTGGAGGAGGCCAGATCTGGAGCCTGCTCTGTTCGGTGCCCTCTCAACCTCACACCTGCAAAGAGGAAGGATATAAGGATGCCTTAGACAGGAGAGTCTCCAGGAAAGCTGCTCTGCACTTGCGTGCCCAGCACCAGGAAAAGCCAGGTCATGGTGACAAGGGGGCAATAACCTTCCAGAGCACAGGGAGACTTTGTGTTCCAGGGAAACATCTCTGCCCACGTACAAGTACAGCACTGTCCAAGGCTCTCACCTCTCAGGAGACTCGTCTCTATAGGCAGTCTTCCCCATTTCCTCAGCCACTTCTCTCGCTCGCCGGGCCAGTTCCTCAGGCGTAATCCGCTTGCGAGCGAGGAGCCGCTTGCAGGCACGGGTTAGAGGGAGGCTCCCTGGCAGGGGGAAAGAAGAACACTCTTCAGAAAGCCAGGCCAGCTTGGAGCAGCGTGTTGGATTCATGTCCTGCCAAGGGTGCTGTGTCACCAAGGATGGCCCTTGCACTGCCTCTCCTGGCACCCTCATTAAGGGCTGAATGACCTCCCATGAATTTCCCTCCTTCACGTGCTGCTCCTCCTGCAGCTTCTCTCTCTTCCCTCTCCTCTGTTGCCTCTTTTTCCCTAGGTATCCCTGAGAAACCTCTGTCTTTTTCTACTCTATAATCAACCCCAGTGGGTGCAAGGAAGTGTCTGTGCGGGGGTGTCAAAGCAAGCAGTCCAGCCAGCCTCCCTCGGCCTTCCCGTCTCCACACAGAACAAACCTAGCTGCCTCAGGGTCTCCCAGTATGTCAGGCTCTTCCCCGTGTCAAGCTTTGTGGCTGTGTTCTCCCTTTCTGCTTTCCTTTTGTCGTGGGAGAAACTTGTCTGAGGAATGGAGGTTTTGTATGCTGGTCTTTTGGTTGTGGCCAACCTGGAAACAAGGAGACAAGGACAAGCACAGCCTGCATCACAGAACCACACAATGATTGCCCTTGGAAGGGACCTTTGGACATCACTGAGTCCAAGCCTCCTGCACAGGCAGGGTCAGCTAGAGCACATTGCCCATGATCGTGTCCACGTGGGTTTTGATGCTCTTCCTACTGCACCCCAGGACACCATTGGCCGCCTTGGCCACAAGGGCACATTACTGGCTCCTGGTCTACTTGTTGTCCAGCAGGACCCCCAGGTCCTTCTCTGCAGAGCTGCTCTCCTGCAGGTCAACCCTCAGGCTGTCCTGGGGCATGGGGTTATTCCTGCCCAGGGGCAGGACCCTGCACTTGCCCTTGTTGAACTTCACGAGGGTCCTTTCCACCCATCTCTACAGCCTGTCCCGCTTCCTCTGAAAGGCTGCACAGCCCTCTGTCTCGTAGCCACGGCCCCAGTTTTCTATCATCAACAAACTTGCTGAGGCTGCACTTAGTCCTTTCAGCCAGCTCATTCAGGAATTCATGGAACAGGATTGGACCCAATACTGACCTTGGGGGGACACCTACAGCCACAGGCCTCCAAAGAGACACTGCACCACTAACCACAAGCCTTTGAGCTCTGCCATTCAGGCAGTTTTCAGTCTAACTCAGTATCTACTCATCTAACCCACACTTCCTGAGCTTGCCTATGTTATGGGGGACAGTGTCTAGAGCCTGACTGAAGTCAAGGCAGACAACATCCACTGCTCTCGCCTCATCTACACAGCCAGTCATTCCATCCTAGGTTTGCAGGTTGAGGAAGGATCATTTCCCCTGGGTGAATCCATGCAGACCACTGATCACCTTCTTGTCCCCCACAGGCTTACAGACAACATCCAGGATGAGCTCTTCCATCCCCTTTCCAGGGATGGAGGGGAAATTCACACAGGATGCTGCTAAACACTTGCTATGCACAAGAGAACAGAAGTGGTGCATGGTGGAAGGAGGTAATAAGCTTTCCGAGTCAAGAAGGACTCTGTGGCCCGGCGACACCTCTCTCTCCCACAGTCAGCCCGCTTGTTGCCTTCTCCCAGGTCTCACCTCACCGCAGACTTGCTCTCCTCCCTCGCCCTGGTCGTCACTGTGAGCCCACTTACGCTCCAGGAAGAGCGGCTGTGATGGGGCAAGAGGCGCTTCCCAGGACGACTCCCTGAAACGGGGAATGGGAGAGAGACCATCAGCTGTATTAGTCCAGGCATCCTCTTTCCCTCTAGCCTACAATTCCCTAGCAAGAAGAACAAAGCGAAAGCCTATCAAATCTAAGGAAAGTCCTGACACGGGTTACTTTACCTTTCTCTAAATGGTCAACACCAGCCTCTTCCTCCACGGTCTTTTTTGGCCTGGGCGTAAGAGGTGGATGGGGCACTCTTGGTGGTGGAGGTCTTGGCACGAGCTTGCATTCTGAGCTGGAAAGAAGAGGAGGAGAAAAATGAACCTGACAAGAGAGGCTTGCAATTTTCAGCTACACACTGTTGTGCAGCAAAAAAGTAGCAGGCATGGTGGGAGGAGGGCAACCATCCTTCAGAGGTCACAAAGACTTTGTGTCCGAGAAAACTATTTCCCTGCTACAAGTAACTGAGCACACGATCAGCCCAACTGCCTTCCCCCAAGCTCTCACCTTGCAGGAGACTTGCTGCTCCCTTCCCCTTCTGCTCGTGCTGCGATGACATGAACCCTCCGTGCGCAACGTCTTTCACTGGGAAAGAGGCGCTTTCCAAGAGGACTCCCTGAAAACGGGGACCATGAGAGCTCATCAGCTCTACTAAGCCACACAGAAGCTCTGTGCCTTGGCTAGAATTCCCTAGCAAGAGGAACAAAGCATAGGCCAGCAAAGCTCCAGGAAAATTCCTGCCAGGTCTTACATTACCTTTTTTTGCGGTGTCTTCGCCGCCTTCTTCCCCACTCCTCTTTGGGCTGGGGTCTGCGGGTGCCCGAGGTGCCCGTGCTGGGGGAGGTCTCGGGCAGAACTTCAACGCACCCCTGGAGTCAAGAAGCACAGATCAATGAGCCCAAGAGGAGAGTCCCAAAAGGCCGCTACCTCCTTGCTGTGCAGGAAGAAAGCGCCGGGCATGGGGGAAGAGGAAACCACCCTTCTGAATGGAGAAGACTTTGCGTCCGAGTGACCCATCTCCCTCCCGCAAGCACTAGAGCACAGTAATATCCCAAATGCCTTCCCTCTCACCTCGCAGCACCCTTGCTGTTCCCCGCTACTTCTGGCACTGTGACGCTGCTTACGCTTCGGCCACAGTGCCTCCCTTGGGAAAACGGCTGCTTCCCAAGAGGACTCTCTGAAATGGGGAATGGGAGAGAGCTCATCAGCTTTACTGCTCCATACACCACCTTGGAGCCTAGCAACAAGGAAAAGGACAAGAAAGGACCAATAGACCTCTAAGAAACTTCTGTTGGGTCTTACATTACCTTTAGTGGTCTTCTCATTACCACTCTCTTCTTGCCCAGTCGCCTTTGGGCTGGGCCTTAGAGGTGCACGTGCCACTCTTGGCGGGGGCCTCGGATGGAACTTGACTGCACCTCTGAGAACAAGAAGAGAAAAATGAGCCTGAGAAGAGGGTCACAAAAACCTGCTCCCTCCTTGCTGTGCAGCAAGGAAGCACAGGGCATGGTAGAAGGGGGCAACCACCATGCCTGAATTTGGAAAGTCTCTGTGTCCAGGAAACACAGCTCCCTCCCACAAGTAGCAGAGCACAGTATTCGCCCACGTGCTCGAACGCCTTCTCCCAGGATCTCACCTGTCAGGAGACTTGCTCTTCGGGGCAAGAGCAAGTTCTTCTGCCTGGAATGTGGCCCCACTTCCACTCTGGGGAGAACTGGTCTCTTGAGGCAAGAGGCCCTCCCCAGGAACACTCCCTGAATGCAGGATAGGAAAAATGTGATCAGAACAGCAGCCCACGGTGAGTGTGAACACAAGCCCCATTTTCATCTGCTCCAGACTCCTAAAACACTGAGGCAGCAATCTGCGTTTCCCCACAGACATGCTTCCAAAGATGTTGTTGGTTTCCCTTTCACGTTGCCTGTAGTGACTCTGCCTCGTTTCCTCTTAATTTCTCCATGGCACTACAGCTAGAGTGCTATTATGTACCACAAGTATTCCCTGGGGGAGGGACCTTTTCTGGAGCTCACATTCCCTGATGCTCTAATTCCCGCACCCAGGCCTGCCCAGACCTCTCCCACACGCACCAGGGTCTTCGTACCAGGTCTCACCCTCACTGCTCTTCACATACACACAAGAAATGGCTGCTGAAAGCCTTACCATCAGTGGTGACATCAGGGACAGTAGGGAACATGTTAGGCTTCGTGCCTTCCATATTTCCACGCTCCCTCTAGGTGAGGACTGGACGAGGAAGGCAAAAGGGACCTTCCTCCTCTCCAACCGTCTCTCACCTACACTTCACCAAACGGCCTGGCCCTGCTAGCCCACTGCCTCCCTTTGCCTTCCCCAATTCTTGGGAAAGCGGCTCCAGAGGATGGAAAATCAGCCCAGAGAGCAGCAGCCAGCGACCGGGATCCCACAGGCCTCGCAGTGAAGTGTGCGCCGGGGCCAGGGGCACCGTGATATCAGGGGCCTTGTGGCTGTGACGCGGGAGGGCCCCACTGTGACCCCACACCTTGTCACACACCGAGGGCTGCAGGGCCCTGAGCGCCCTCCCCGGCACCCACCCAGATCGCGGCCTGCAGCGGACACGGAGGTGGCCCCGCTCCTGTAGGGAGCTGCCCTCCTCCTCTTGCACCCGTGCCTGGGTCAGGGAATGAGGAAGGAGGCCTACGCTGTCAGCCACGCTCACGCAGCGCTGCCAGGGAAGGGCTGGCGCTGGTTGAACTTCCTTAGGCCAGGAGCCTGCAACGGCACTGGCTGCCCAAGGAGCACAGCCATGTCCTCTCTCTGCCCCTGGAGAAGGCTTGCTTCCTTCAGCACAGCAATGGTCCAAGACCTTGAAGCAGCTCTAACTGTGAACGCCTCCAGCCGGAGGAAAAGCCTCTGAAACATCTCCAACAGGACTTGGACAGTTCCTTCCAACCCGTCTGCACAAGCCTTTCCCTGCACTGAGGAGCAATGAGAAGGCTTGGGGTGACAGAGCTTTTTTGGTTTGGCCTTCAGTGATTACTTTTTGTTTTAAGGGGTCAGAAAAACACATGGAGGAGTCCAAGGAAAACTTGCCCACAGACTGGGATGGTTATGGGAGGCTGAACACCAAGTTCCACTGCCAGGTGCTCCTTCTGTGCAAGCAGGACACGACACTCACTTGCAGCCTCCAAGACACCTGTCCCCTGGAGGGCTTTGGGACCCACTCCTGACCCAGACTATGGCAACACAGCACAAGACACCCAAATAACACATGGAAATAACCTCCATGTGTAACATCATCTGATGATGTCCAGCTCTCTGTGGGTACCTCTCAGTCACATGGGAGTCCTTGAACAGCACCAGGTCTCTATCCCCTGCTGCAGTGAGCAGTTTCCCCCTTGCACACCTCTGCAATGGTCGCATCTCTGGCAGGGAGAAGGACGGGGAAGTATGAGGAGAAAAGACCTCGTTCTCAGAAGCGTTCAGTTATGTGAACACAAGCACAAGATTTGCCAACTGTAACTGGAATGACAAGAGCCTGGAGGAGTCAAGCTTCCCAGTCGGTGCCTAACCTGCCCTTTGAATCCTGGTGCCTTAGAAGATGGCACCGTTGGTTGGTACTTAAGAGAATGGTCCCCCTGACAGCAGTCATGGAAGCTGTTTGAAGTGAGAGAAAAGGAAGTGTTTATTGCAGTCACTTACCTCTTAGGCACAAGAAGCAGCTTCCACGCTCAGCGCAGCAATGACGGCCATGGGCAGCAACCCTTCCTAGAAATCAAGCTGGTTTTGGAGCTGGACAGGGCGCTTCTGCCCGCAGCAGGGAAGTGATCTCAGCACTGGGAAAGCCAGCTGCCATTCCCACAGAGAAGCCCTAAATCAGGCTGCCCACCTTGGCTGGAAATCTGATCTCCTTCCTAAACTGGCAGCCACTCTTTGCAAAATCCATGTAAGCATGAGCAGATCCCCCACACTATGCATGAATAGCGGGCACACAAGCTCTGGAGGCTCTTTTAGTCATCCTCACTCCTCTGGGGGCTCCTGACTGTTAACTATGCCCATGACCAGCAGGAGATGGGAAAGCACTATGGAATCCTCTGCATGGCTAAACCAGAAAGTGGCTGCAAATGCTCACAAGCAAGTAGGTGACTCTCAGGTGCCTCTGAAACCCCTGAGCATTAGGCACTTGATTGTGGGGAAGCCAGAGGAGCAGGACTGACCCTGAGGCTCCCTCTATTCCCAGGACCCAGGGTCTTTCAACAACCTTCCCAGGTGACCTTTATATCCTCACAGCTCTCTCTCTCTCCCAGGTGACCCTTATTAACATCTCACCCTTTGTATTCCCATATCTTCTAAACCCAATTCACAATACTGATGCAATTAACTCATCCTATATATTCCCATAGTGCCTGGCCTCAGAAAAGCCTTTATCCATCAAGCAATCAGGCCACTGTTTCATCCCTGGCTACACCTACCTTTCTTCCTACCTATTCCTATACTTGATGGTCCATATAGATCTGCCCATGGAACTTCCTCAGGCTGCGAAGACAATCTGCAGAGGTTCTCAGCTCAGGAGTGCTACATGCCAAGCAACTACCCTTACCCTCTTCTTCACAATTTGCTATCTCACAACACAAAGTAAAGCCTAGAAGTGTTCCATGTCCTCAGCAGTGCTCCACCTCTCCGAGGAAGGAAGGAGACAATTCCACGGGAATGAGAGCTATTCCATAGCTGTCATGTTCCCCTCCTGTTTGTTCTTCCTTTTCCCTCCTCAGCCCCAGTGCCTGGTGCTATTTCCTGCATTTATAGAGCTCAATGGGACTTCAGCCTCTCCAGTAATTTTCTTCACCCAGCATCACTGCCATAGCAGTGTTGCTTGCAAGAGTTCCACTATGCATGTGAAAAGCCTTTCTAAGTGCCCCCTCCACACACTACAGAAGTCTACAGAAGTCCCTCCCAATTCTTGCACACCCAAGCTGCCCCACATCCAGAGGGACTGCTGATGAGAGAGGCCAGCACAATGCAGAAGAAACGCTGGCGGTGCCCGACCCTATTGAAGGCAGAGTAAAGGCTCAGGGGGCTTTTACACCCACTCGGACTAAGACACCAAGTAGATTGAGGCTTGTCAAGGAAAGGCTTTTGTGGCCGAAATCCAGCCTTGCTGTGGTAGCCAGCCACAGGCTTTGTCCTCACCGCTTCTTTGGCTTCTCTTTTGCTTTTTCTTTCAGACATCTCACCTACCTTTCCTCTCAGAGTGCCGAGGCACACACACTATACACACCAACAGATAGAGAAATCAAGAGCTTCTTTGTGGCCAAGGGACATCTGCATCCTATTCCAAGTGCAAAGGAAACAGGTTGCTTTGATGGAGATGCTCCTCTGTCTTTACTGCTCCTTTCACTTTACTCTTGTGACTTTACTTGCTATTTTGGAAACTATTAGACCAGTAATAAAATAATTCCAAAGGAGAATGTTCTCTTTAGCCCCGCTGCACGCTAACGGCCCCTAAGGCCAGGAGTTCCTCCCTTAGCCCAGGTGTCTTAGAGTCGTCCCAGGTTCCCCAGTGACCTCACAATCTTTCGTTGCCACAGACTGGGCGTTCCAGTGAGCAACACCAAGGCCCTGCAGCTGGAAAACCCTCTAACCCATCTCTTAGGCAAGCAGGAAAAACCTCAATGGAAAAGGACAGAGGAGAAGACGCTGTTTCTTTGCAGACTGCCTTTATTTCATGTTGCTCTCCACCTCCCTTTCCATCTCTTTCTTTCTTCCTTTTCTTTGTTTTTTATGTCTTCAGCCACTGAAGCCCAGAAGATCCTTTTTTCCTCTTGCAGGCAGTGGTCGCACATTTCCTGCAGGGCCACAGAAAGGCAATACCACAGAATATGAGTCTCAGCTTATAAGTTTTTTTTTTTTCCCCTCTCTTTTCAGAGGGGTAGCTTTCACTCTTCTGTGCCTCCTCTTTGTCCCTTTCTATCAACAGTGTTTTGCTCACAAGGCACAGTGCAGAGGCCCTTTCTGCATTGAATAGAGATCTAAACGATCACTGATCTACAAGGAAGCTGCATATTTTCTATCACATAAAAGTTCACAATTAATATTACTAGGAGAAATATTGCCCAAAAGAAATGTTCTGAAGCCTTTTCTGAGACTATCTGTGGGAAGAATACTCTGTCAAAATTTGGAGCCACTGGCAGCTTTAAAAGACAGAGCCAGGAGAAGCTACTGCATGTTCCAGTGGCCTCATAGCAAGGGCTCACTCCTGAGCAGCCAGTCAAGTGTGTTCACAGAGCTGTCTCCAGGCTGACACAAACATCTACCCATCCATTCAACCAACCTACCTGTCCTGTGCTTGCACATCCCTCACAAACAGGAGTTGCTGCCTGGCCTTGGGCTGCAGGGCCTGTCTGCCCTCGGGGGTTCCTGGGGCACGGTGGCAGTCTGAAAGCACACGAGGAGAGGAGGACATGGGAGTGTGGGGTGAGTTTCTTCTCCTCCTTGCACTCCCGGTCTGCACACCTGCCTCTGCAGCAGGAGGTGCTTCTGCACAAGTGTTTTCCTTAGCCAAAAAGGGGAAGGCAAATGCCCGAGCTGTCACACTCAGCTGTGCCCCAGCACTGCCCACCTACAGTGCAGGTCGTGTAGGCCTGGGCGCCCTTTTGAACAGACAGGAGAATAAGAGGAGCAGGGTCAGTACTCAGATACCTGCCCTGTCAAGAGGTTACCCAGAGAACCTTTTGACTTCTTCCCTTGTCATGAGCTGCTTCTAGACCCAGCACTCGGGACAGGTGCTCAAGCCCTTCCGGAGCTCATACGGCCTCTGAGTGCTGGGGAAACCTCTCCCTCACACAGCAGAAAAGCCCAGAATCACCCCAAAGCACTTCTGCGGGGGGTCTCACCTGGAAGAAGGCACTGCTTTCTTGGCCACCTCCCTTGCTTCTTCCTGGATGGTGGGCAGCCCAGGAGCTTGTGCCTTCTTTTGTGCATAGAGCCTCCTCTGGGTACTGAGGCACCTGGCAGGACTCCCTGAAAGGATGGATCAGGAGAAAGTGCCATTGCGCAGCTGAAGACAGTCGCACAGGGCTCCCTGCACCGCCAAGGCCCTCTCCTCTGGAGGCTGAACAAACCCACACCTCCCAGCTTCTCCTTGACCAGCACATGTGCCTGTCCCCTAGGGACCTTAGTGGCAGTGCTCCCTTTTGTGGTGGCCTTTACCTTGCGCTGCTGCAGCGTGGAGGAGGCCAGATCTGGAGCCTGCTCTGTTGGGTGGCCTCTCAACCTCACACCTGCAAAGAGGAAGGATATAAGGATGCCTCAGAAAGGAGAGTCTCCAGAAAAGCTGCTCTGCACTTGCCTGCCCGGCACCAGGAAAAGCCAGGTCATGGTGACAAGGGGGCAATAACCTTCCAGAGCACAGGGAGACTTTGTGTCCCAGGGAGACATCTCTGCCCACGTACAAGTACAGCATTGTCCAAGGCTCTCACCTCTCAGGAGACTCGTCTCTATAGGCAGTCTTCCCCATTTCCTCTGCCACCGCTCTCGCTCGCCGGGCCAGTTCCTCAGGCGTAATCCGCTTGCGAGCGAGGAGCCGCTTGCAGGCACGGGTTAGAGGGAGGCTCCCTGGCAGGGGGAAAGAAGAACACTCTTCAGAAAGCCAGGCCAGCTTGGAGCAGCGTTTTGTGTTCATGTCCTGCCAAGGGTGCTGTGTCACCAAGGATGGCCCTTGCACTGCCTCTCCTGGCACCCTCATTAAGGGCTGAATGATCTCCCATGAATTTCCCTCCTTCACGTGCTGCTCCTCCTGCAGCTTCTCTCTCTTGCCTCTGCTCTGTTGCCTCTTTTTCCCTAGGTATCCCTGAGAAATCTCTGTCTTTTTCTACTCTATAATCAACCCCAGTGGGTGCAAGGAAGTGTCTGTGCGGGGGTGTCAAAGCAAGCAGTCAAGCCAGCCTCCCTTGGCCTTCCCGTGTCCACACAGAACAAACCTAGCTGCCTCAGGGTCCCCCAGTATGTCAGGCTCTTCCCCGTGTCAAGCTTTGTGGCCGTGTTCTCCTTTTCTCCTTTCCTTTTGTCGTGGGAGAAACTTGTCTGAGGAATGGAGGTTTTGTATGCTGCTCTTCTGGATGTTGTCAACCTGGAAACAAGGAGACAAGGACAAGCACAGCGTGCATCACAGATCCACACAATGATTGCCCTTGGAAGGAACCTTTGGAGATCACTGAGTCCAAGCCTCCTGCACAGGCAGGGTCAGCTTGAGCACATTGCACACGATCGTGTCCACGCGGGTTTTGATGCTCTTCCTAATGCACCCCAGGACACCATTGGCCGCCTTGGCCACAAGGGCTCATTACTGGCTCCTGGTCTACTTGTTGTCCAGCAGGACCCCCAGGTCCTTCTCTGCAGAGCTGCTCTCCTGCAGGTCAACCCTCAGGCTGTCCTGGGGCATGGGGTTATTCCTGCCCAGGGGCAGGACCCTGCACTTGCCCTTGTTGAACTTCACGAGGGTCCTTTCCACCCATCTCTACAGCCTGTCCCGCTTCCTCTGAAAGGCTGCACAGCCCTCCGGTCTAGTAGCCACGGCCCCAGTTTTCTATCATCAACAACTTGCTGAGGCTGCACTTAGTCCTTTCAGCCAGCTCATTCAGGAATACATGGAACAGGATTGGACCCAATACTGACCGTGGGGGGACACCTACAGCCACAGGCCTCCAAAGAGACACTGCACCACTAACCACAAGCCTTTGAGCTCTGCCATTCAGGCAGTTTTCAGTCTAACTCAGTATCTACTCATCTAACCCGCACTTCCTGAGCTTGCCTATGTTATGGGGGACAGTGTCTGTAGCCTGGCTGAAGTCAAGGCAGACAACATCCACTGCTCTCGCCTCATCTACACAGCCAGTCATTCCATCCTAGGTTTGCAGGTTGAGGAAGGATCATTTCCCCTGGGTGAATCCATGCAGACCACTGATCACCTTCTTGTCCCCCACAGGCTTACAGACAACATCCAGGATGAGCTCTTCCATCCCCTTTCCAGGAATGGAGGGGAAATTCACACAAGATGCTGCTAAACACTTGCTATGCACAAGAAAACAGAGGTGGTGCCTGGTGAAAGGAGGTAATAAGCTTTCCGAGTCAAGAAGGGCTCTGTGGCCCGGCGACACGTCTCTCTCCCACAGTCAGCCCGCTTGTTGCCTTCTCCCAGGTCTCACCTCACCACAGATTTGCTCTCCTCCCTCGCCCTGGTCGTCTCCGTCAGCCAGGGCCGAGGGCAGGAGAGCAAATCTGTGGTGCAGGTGAGACCTGGGCAGACGGCACCAAGACGGGCTGACTGTGGGAGAGAGACCATCGGCAGTATTAGTCCAGGCATCCTATTTCCCTCTTGCCTACCATTCCCTAGCAAGAAGAACAAAGCGAAAGCCTATCAAATCTAAGGGAGGTCCTGACACGGGTTACTTTACCTTTCTCTAAATTGTCTACACCAGCCTCTTCCTCCACGGTCTTTTTGGTCTTGGGCGTAAGAGGCGGATGGGGCACTCTTGGTGGTGGAGGTCTTGGCACGAGCTTGCATTCCGAGCTGGAAAGAAGAGGAGGAGAAAAATGAGCCTGAGAAGAGAGGCTTGCAATTTCCAGCTACACACTGTTGTGCAGCAAAAAAGTAGCAGGCATGGTGGGAAGAGGGCAACCATCCTTTAGAGGTCATAAAGACTTTGTGTCCGATAAATCTATCTCCCTCCCACAAGTACCTGAGCACACGATCAGCCCAACTGCCTTCCCCCAAGCTCTCACCTTGCAGGAGACTTGCTGCTCCCTTCCCCTTCTGCTCGTGCTGCAATGCCATGAACCCTCCGTGCGCAACGTCTTTCATTGGGAAAGAGGCGCTTTCCAAGAGGACTCCCTGAAAACGGGCACGATGAGAGCTCATCAGCTCTACTAAGCCACACAGAAGCTCTGTGCCTTGGCTAGAATTCCCTAGCAAGAGGAACAAAGCATAGACCAGCAAAGCTCCAGGAAAATTCCTGCCAGGTCTTACATTACCTTTGTTTGCGGTGTCTTCGCCGCCTTCTTCCCCGCTCCCCTTTGGGCTGGGGTCTGCGGGTGCCCGAGGTGCCCGTGCTGGGGGACGTCTCGGGCAGAACTTGAACGCACCCCTGGAGTCAAGAAGCACAGATCAATGAGCCCGAGAGGAGAGTCCCAAAAGGCCGCTACCTCCTTGGTGTGCAGGAAGAAAGCGCCGGGCATGGGGGAAGAGGAAACCACCCTTCTGAATGGAGAAGACTTTGCGACCGAGTGACCCATCTCCCTCCCGCAAGCACTAGAGCACAGTAATATCCCAAATGCCTTCCCTCTCACCTCGCAGCACCCTTGCTGTTCCCCGCTACTTCTGGCACTGTGACGCTACTTACGCTCCGGCCACAATGCCTCCCTTGGGAAAACGGGTGCTTCCCAAGAGGACTCTCTGAAATGGGGAATGGGAGAGAGATCATCAGCTTTACTGCTCTGTACACCACCTTGGAGCCTAGCAACAAGGAAAAGGACAAGAAAGGACCAATAGACCTCTAAGAAACTTCTGTTGGGTCTTACATTACCTTTAGTGGTCTTCTCATTACCACTCTCTTCTTGCCCAGTCGCCTTTGGGCTGGGCCTTAGAGGTGCATGTGCCACTCTTGGCGGGGGCCTTGGATAGAACTTGACTGCACCTCTGAGAACAAGAAGAGGAGAAAAATGAGCCTGAGAAGAGGGTCACAAAAACCTGCTCCCTCCTTGCTGTGCAGCAAGAAAGAACAGGGCATGGTAGAAGGGGGAACCACCATGCCTGAATACGGAAAGTCTTTGTGTCCAGGAAACACAGCTCCCTCCCACAAGTAGCAGAGCACAGTATTCGCCCACGTGCTCGAACGCCTTCTCCCAGGCTCTCACCTGTCAGGAGACTTGCTCTTCGGGGCAAGAGCAAGTTCTTCTGCCTGGAATGTGGCCCCACTTCCACTCTGGGGAGAACTGGTCTCTTGAGGCAAGAGGCCCTCCCCAGGAACACTCCCTGAATGCAGGATAGGAAAAATGTGATCAGAACAGCAGCCCACGGTGAGTGTGAACACAAGCCCCATTTTCATCTGCTCCAGACTCCTAAAACACTGAGGCAGCAATCTGCGTTTCCCCACAGACATGCTTCCAAAGATGTTGTTGGTTTCCCTTTCACGTTGCCTGTAGTGACTCTGCCTCGTTTCCTCTTAATTTCTCCATGGCACTACTGCTAGAGTGCTATTATGTACCACAAGTATTCCCTGGGGAAGGGACCTTTTCCGGAGCTCACATTCCCTGATGCTCTAATTCCCGCACCCAGGCCTGCCCAGACCTCTCCCACACGCACCAGGGTCTTTGTACCAGGTCTCACCCTCACTGCTCTTCTCATACACACAAGAAATGGCTGCTGAAAGTCTTACCATCAGTGGTGACATCAGGGGCAGTAGGGAACATGTTAGGCTTCGTGCCTTCCATATTTCCACGCTCCCTCTAGGTGAGGACTGGACGAGGAAGGCAAAAGGGACCTTCCTCCTCTCCAACCGTCTCTCACCTACACTTCACCAAACGGCCTGGCCCTGCTAGCCCACTGCCTCCCTTTGCCTTCCCCAATTCTTGGGAAAGCGGCTCCAGAGGATGGAAAATCAGCCCAGAGAGCAGCAGCCAGCGACCGGGATCCCACAGGCCTCGCAGTGAAGTGTGCGCCGGGGCCAGGGGCACCGTGATATCAGGGGCCTTGTGGCTGTGACGCGGGAGGGCCCCACTGTGACCCCACACCTTGTCACACAGCGAGGGCTGCAGGGCCCTGAGCGCCCTCCCCGGCACCCACCCAGATTGCGGCCTGCAGCGGACACGGAGGTGGCCCCGCTCCTGTAGGGAGCTGCCCTCCTCCTCTTGCACCCGTGCCTGGGTCAGGGAATGAGGAAGGAGGCCTGCGCTGTCAGCCACGCTCACGCAGTGCTGCCAGGGAAGGGCTGGCGCTGGTTGAACTTCCTTAGGCCAGGAGCCTGCAATGGCACTGGCTGCCCAAGGAGCACAGCCATGTCCTCTCTCTGCCCCTGGAGAAGGCTTGCTTCCTTCAGCACAGCAATGGTCCAAGACCTTGAAGCAGCTCTAACTGTAAACGCCTCCAGGCGGAGGAAAAGCCTCTGAAACATCTCCAACAGGACTTGGACAGTTCCTTCCAACCCGTCTGCACAAGCCTTTCCCTGCACTGAGGAGCAATGAGAAGGCTTGGGGTGACAGAGCTTTTTTGGTTTGGCCTTCAGTGATTACTTTTTGTTTTAAGGGGTCAGAAAAACACATGGAGGAGTCCAAGGAAAACTTGCCCACAGACTGGGATGGTTATGGGAGGCTGAACACCAAGTTCCACTGCCAGGTGCTCCTTCTGTGCAAGCAGGACACGACACTCACTTGCAGCCTCCAAGACACCTGTCCCCTGGAGGGCTTTGGGACCCACTCCTGACCCAGACTATGGCAACACAGCACAAGACACCCAAATAACACATGGAAATAACCTCCATGTGTAACATCATCTGATGATGTCCAGCTCTCTGTGGGTACCTCTCAGTCACATGGGAGTCCTTGAACAGCACCAGGTCTCTATCCCCTGCTGCAGTGAGCAGTTTCCCCCTTGCACACCTCTGTAATGGTCGCATCTCTGGCAGGGAGAAGGACGGGGAAGTATGAGGAGAAAAGACCTCGTTCTCAGAAGCGTTCAGTTATGTGAACACAAGCACAAGATTTGCCAACTGTAACTGGAATGACAAGAGCCTGGAGGAGTCAAGCTTCCCAGTCGGTGCCTAACCTGCCCTTTGAATCCTGGTGCCTTAGAAGATGGCACCGTTGGTTGGTACTTAAGAGAATGGTCCCCCTGACAGCAGTCATGGAAGCTGTTTGAAGTGAGAGAAAAGGAAGTGTTTATTGCAGTCACTTACCTCTTAGGCACAAGAAGCAGCTTCCACGCTCAGCACAGCAATGACGGCCATGGGCAGCAACCCTTCCTAGAAATCAAGCTGGTTTTGGAGCTGGACAGGGCGCTTCTGCCCGCAGCAGGGAAGTGACCTCAGCACTGGGAAAGCCAGCTGCCATTCCCACAGAGAAGCCCTAAATCAGGCTGCCCACCTTGGCTGGAAATCTGATCTCCTTCCTAAACTGGCAGCCACTCTTTGCAAAATCCATGTAAGCATGAGCAGATCCCCCACACTATGCATGAATAGCGGGCACACAAGCTCTGGAGGCTCTTTTAGTCATCCTCACTCCTCTGGGGGCTCCTGACTGTTAACTATGCCCATGACCAGCAGGAGATGGGAAAGGACTATGGAATCCTCTGCATGGCTAAACCAGAAAGTGGCTGCAAATGCTCACAAGCAAGTAGGTGACTCTCAGGTGCCTCTGAAACCCCTGAGCATTAGGCACTTGATTGTGGGGAAGCCAGAGGAGCAGGACTGACCCTGAGGCTCCCTCTATTCCCAGGACCCAGGGTCTTTCAACAACCTTCCCAGGTGACCTTTATATCCTCACAGCTCTCTCTCTCTCCCAGGTGACCCTTATTAACATCTCACCCTTTGTATTCCCATATCTTCTAAACCCAATTCACAATACTGATGCAATTAACTCATCCTATATATTCCCATAGTGCCTGGCCTCAGAAAAGCCTTTATCCATCAAGCAATCAGGCCACTGTTTCATCCCTGGCTACACCTACCTTTCTTCCTACATATTCCTATACTTGATGGTCTCTATAGATCTGCCCATGGAACTTCCTCAGGCTGCCAAGAGAATCTGCAGAGGTTCTCAGCTCAGGAGTGCTACATGCCAAGCAACTACCCTTACCCTCTTCTTCACAATTTGCTATCTCACTACACAAAGTAAAGCCTAGAAGTGTTCCATGTCCTCAGCAGTGCTCCACCTCTCTGAGGAAGGAAGGAGACAATTCCACGGGAATGAGAGCTATTCCATAGCTGTCATGTTCCCCTCCTGTTTGTTCTTCCTTTTCCCTCCTCAGCCCCAGTGCCTGGTGCTATTTCCTGCATTTATAGAGCTCAATGGGACTTCAGCCTCTCCAGTAATTTTCTTCACCCAGCATCACTGCCATAGCAGTGTTGCTTGCAAGAGTTCCACTATGCATGTGAAAAGCCTTTCTAAGTGCCCCCTCCACACACTACAGAAGTCTACAGAAGTCCCTCCCAATTCTTGCACACCCAAGCTGCCCCACATCCAGAGGGACTGCTGATGAGAGAGGCCAGCACAATGCAGAAGAAACGCTGGCGGTGCCCGACCCTATTGAAGGCAGAGTAAAGGCTCAGGGGGCTTTTACACCCACTCGGACTAAGACACCAAGTAGATTGAGGCTTGTCAAGGAAAGGCTTTTGTGGCCGAAATCCAGCCTTGCTGTGGTAGCCAGCCACAGGCTTTGTCCTCACCGCTTCTTTGGCTTCTCTTTTGCTTTTTCTTTCAGACATCTCACCTACCTTTCCTCTCAGAGTGCCGAGGCACACACACTATACACACCAACAGATAGAGAAATCAAGAGCTTCTTTGTGGCCAAGGGACATCTGCATCCTATTCCAAGTGCAAAGGAAACAGGTTGCTTTGATGGAGATGCTCCTCTGTCTTTACTGCTCCTTTCACTTTACTCTTGTGACTTTACTTGCTATTTTGGAAACTATTAGACCAGTAATAAAATAATTCCAAAGGAGAATGTTCTCTTTAGCCCCGCTGCACGCTAACGGCCCCTAAGGCCAGGAGTTCCTCCCTTAGCCCAGGTGTCTTAGAGTCGTCCCAGGTTCCCCAGTGACCTCACAATCTTTCGTTGCCACAGACTGGGCGTTCCAGTGAGCAACACCAAGGCCCTGCAGCTGGAAAACCCTCTAACCCATCTCTTAGGCAAGCAGGAAAAACCTCAATGGAAAAGGACAGAGGAGAAGACGCTGTTTCTTTGCAGACTGCCTTTATTTCATGTTGCTCTCCACCTCCCTTTCCATCTCTTTCTTTCTTCCTTTTCTTTGTTTTTTATGTCTTCAGCCACTGAAGCCCAGAAGATCCTTTTTTCCTCTTGCAGGCAGTGGTCGCACATTTCCTGCAGGGCCACAGAAAGGCAATACCACAGAATATGAGTCTCAGCTTATAAGTTTTTTTTTTTTCCCCTCTCTTTTCAGAGGGGTAGCTTTCACTCTTCTGTGCCTCCTCTTTGTCCCTTTCTATCAACAGTGTTTTGCTCACAAGGCACAGTGCAGAGGCCCTTTCTGCATTGAATAGAGATCTAAACGATCACTGATCTACAAGGAAGCTGCATATTTTCTATCACATAAAAGTTCACAATTAATATTACTAGGAGAAATATTGCCCAAAAGAAATGTTCTGAAGCCTTTTCTGAGACTATCTGTGGGAAGAATACTCTGTCAAAATTTGGAGCCACTGGCAGCTTTAAAAGACAGAGCCAGGAGAAGCTACTGCATGTTCCAGTGGCCTCATAGCAAGGGCTCACTCCTGAGCAGCCAGTCAAGTGTGTTCACAGAGCTGTCTCCAGGCTGACACAAACATCTACCCATCCATTCAACCAACCTACCTGTCCTGTGCTTGCACATCCCTCACAAACAGGAGTTGCTGCCTGGCCTTGGGCTGCAGGGCCTGTCTGCCCTCGGGGGTTCCTGGGGCACGGTGGCAGTCTGAAAGCACACGAGGAGAGGAGGACATGGGAGTGTGGGGTGAGTTTCTTCTCCTCCTTGCACTCCCGGTCTGCACACCTGCCTCTGCAGCAGGAGGTGCTTCTGCACAAGTGTTTTCCTTAGCCAAAAAGGGGAAGGCAAATGCCCGAGCTGTCACACTCAGCTGTGCCCCAGCACTGCCCACCTACAGTGCAGGTCGTGTAGGCCTGGGCGCCCTTTTGAACAGACAGGAGAATAAGAGGAGCAGGGTCAGTACTCAGATACCTGCCCTGTCAAGAGGTTACCCAGAGAACCTTTTGACTTCTTCCCTTGTCATGAGCTGCTTCTAGACCCAGCACTCGGGACAGGTGCTCAAGCCCTTCCGGAGCTCATACGGCCTCTGAGTGCTGGGGAAACCTCTCCCTCACACAGCAGAAAAGCCCAGAATCACCCCAAAGCACTTCTGCGGGGGGTCTCACCTGGAAGAAGGCACTGCTTTCTTGGCCACCTCCCTTGCTTCTTCCTGGATGGTGGGCAGCCCAGGAGCTTGTGCCTTCTTTTGTGCATAGAGCCTCCTCTGGGTACTGAGGCACCTGGCAGGACTCCCTGAAAGGATGGATCAGGAGAAAGTGCCATTGCGCAGCTGAAGACAGTCGCACAGGGCTCCCTGCACCGCCAAGGCCCTCTCCTCTGGAGGCTGAACAAACCCACACCTCCCAGCTTCTCCTTGACCAGCACATGTGCCTGTCCCCTAGGGACCTTAGTGGCAGTGCTCCCTTTTGTGGTGGCCTTTACCTTGCGCTGCTGCAGCGTGGAGGAGGCCAGATCTGGAGCCTGCTCTGTTGGGTGGCCTCTCAACCTCACACCTGCAAAGAGGAAGGATATAAGGATGCCTCAGAAAGGAGAGTCTCCAGAAAAGCTGCTCTGCACTTGCCTGCCCGGCACCAGGAAAAGCCAGGTCATGGTGACAAGGGGGCAATAACCTTCCAGAGCACAGGGAGACTTTGTGTCCCAGGGAGACATCTCTGCCCACGTACAAGTACAGCATTGTCCAAGGCTCTCACCTCTCAGGAGACTCGTCTCTATAGGCAGTCTTCCCCATTTCCTCTGCCACCGCTCTCGCTCGCCGGGCCAGTTCCTCAGGCGTAATCCGCTTGCGAGCGAGGAGCCGCTTGCAGGCACGGGTTAGAGGGAGGCTCCCTGGCAGGGGGAAAGAAGAACACTCTTCAGAAAGCCAGGCCAGCTTGGAGCAGCGTTTTGTGTTCATGTCCTGCCAAGGGTGCTGTGTCACCAAGGATGGCCCTTGCACTGCCTCTCCTGGCACCCTCATTAAGGGCTGAATGATCTCCCATGAATTTCCCTCCTTCACGTGCTGCTCCTCCTGCAGCTTCTCTCTCTTGCCTCTGCTCTGTTGCCTCTTTTTCCCTAGGTATCCCTGAGAAATCTCTGTCTTTTTCTACTCTATAATCAACCCCAGTGGGTGCAAGGAAGTGTCTGTGCGGGGGTGTCAAAGCAAGCAGTCAAGCCAGCCTCCCTTGGCCTTCCCGTGTCCACACAGAACAAACCTAGCTGCCTCAGGGTCCCCCAGTATGTCAGGCTCTTCCCCGTGTCAAGCTTTGTGGCCGTGTTCTCCTTTTCTCCTTTCCTTTTGTCGTGGGAGAAACTTGTCTGAGGAATGGAGGTTTTGTATGCTGCTCTTCTGGATGTTGTCAACCTGGAAACAAGGAGACAAGGACAAGCACAGCGTGCATCACAGATCCACACAATGATTGCCCTTGGAAGGAACCTTTGGAGATCACTGAGTCCAAGCCTCCTGCACAGGCAGGGTCAGCTTGAGCACATTGCACACGATCGTGTCCACGCGGGTTTTGATGCTCTTCCTAATGCACCCCAGGACACCATTGGCCGCCTTGGCCACAAGGGCTCATTACTGGCTCCTGGTCTACTTGTTGTCCAGCAGGACCCCCAGGTCCTTCTCTGCAGAGCTGCTCTCCTGCAGGTCAACCCTCAGGCTGTCCTGGGGCATGGGGTTATTCCTGCCCAGGGGCAGGACCCTGCACTTGCCCTTGTTGAACTTCACGAGGGTCCTTTCCACCCATCTCTACAGCCTGTCCCGCTTCCTCTGAAAGGCTGCACAGCCCTCCGGTCTAGTAGCCACGGCCCCAGTTTTCTATCATCAACAACTTGCTGAGGCTGCACTTAGTCCTTTCAGCCAGCTCATTCAGGAATACATGGAACAGGATTGGACCCAATACTGACCGTGGGGGGACACCTACAGCCACAGGCCTCCAAAGAGACACTGCACCACTAACCACAAGCCTTTGAGCTCTGCCATTCAGGCAGTTTTCAGTCTAACTCAGTATCTACTCATCTAACCCGCACTTCCTGAGCTTGCCTATGTTATGGGGGACAGTGTCTGTAGCCTGGCTGAAGTCAAGGCAGACAACATCCACTGCTCTCGCCTCATCTACACAGCCAGTCATTCCATCCTAGGTTTGCAGGTTGAGGAAGGATCATTTCCCCTGGGTGAATCCATGCAGACCACTGATCACCTTCTTGTCCCCCACAGGCTTACAGACAACATCCAGGATGAGCTCTTCCATCCCCTTTCCAGGAATGGAGGGGAAATTCACACAAGATGCTGCTAAACACTTGCTATGCACAAGAAAACAGAGGTGGTGCCTGGTGAAAGGAGGTAATAAGCTTTCCGAGTCAAGAAGGGCTCTGTGGCCCGGCGACACGTCTCTCTCCCACAGTCAGCCCGCTTGTTGCCTTCTCCCAGGTCTCACCTCACCACAGATTTGCTCTCCTCCCTCGCCCTGGTCGTCTCCGTCAGCCCACTTACGCTCCAGGAAGAGCGGCTGTGATGGGGCAAGAGGCGCTTCCCAGGACGGCTCCCTGAAACGGGGAATGGGAGAGAGACCATCGGCAGTATTAGTCCAGGCATCCTATTTCCCTCTTGCCTACCATTCCCTAGCAAGAAGAACAAAGCGAAAGCCTATCAAATCTAAGGGAGGTCCTGACACGGGTTACTTTACCTTTCTCTAAATTGTCTACACCAGCCTCTTCCTCCACGGTCTTTTTGGTCTTGGGCGTAAGAGGCGGATGGGGCACTCTTGGTGGTGGAGGTCTTGGCACGAGCTTGCATTCCGAGCTGGAAAGAAGAGGAGGAGAAAAATGAGCCTGAGAAGAGAGGCTTGCAATTTCCAGCTACACACTGTTGTGCAGCAAAAAAGTAGCAGGCATGGTGGGAAGAGGGCAACCATCCTTTAGAGGTCATAAAGACTTTGTGTCCGATAAATCTATCTCCCTCCCACAAGTACCTGAGCACACGATCAGCCCAACTGCCTTCCCCCAAGCTCTCACCTTGCAGGAGACTTGCTGCTCCCTTCCCCTTCTGCTCGTGCTGCAATGCCATGAACCCTCCGTGCGCAACGTCTTTCATTGGGAAAGAGGCGCTTTCCAAGAGGACTCCCTGAAAACGGGCACGATGAGAGCTCATCAGCTCTACTAAGCCACACAGAAGCTCTGTGCCTTGGCTAGAATTCCCTAGCAAGAGGAACAAAGCATAGACCAGCAAAGCTCCAGGAAAATTCCTGCCAGGTCTTACATTACCTTTGTTTGCGGTGTCTTCGCCGCCTTCTTCCCCGCTCCCCTTTGGGCTGGGGTCTGCGGGTGCCCGAGGTGCCCGTGCTGGGGGACGTCTCGGGCAGAACTTGAACGCACCCCTGGAGTCAAGAAGCACAGATCAATGAGCCCGAGAGGAGAGTCCCAAAAGGCCGCTACCTCCTTGGTGTGCAGGAAGAAAGCGCCGGGCATGGGGGAAGAGGAAACCACCCTTCTGAATGGAGAAGACTTTGCGACCGAGTGACCCATCTCCCTCCCGCAAGCACTAGAGCACAGTAATATCCCAAATGCCTTCCCTCTCACCTCGCAGCACCCTTGCTGTTCCCCGCTACTTCTGGCACTGTGACGCTACTTACGCTCCGGCCACAATGCCTCCCTTGGGAAAACGGGTGCTTCCCAAGAGGACTCTCTGAAATGGGGAATGGGAGAGAGATCATCAGCTTTACTGCTCTGTACACCACCTTGGAGCCTAGCAACAAGGAAAAGGACAAGAAAGGACCAATAGACCTCTAAGAAACTTCTGTTGGGTCTTACATTACCTTTAGTGGTCTTCTCATTACCACTCTCTTCTTGCCCAGTCGCCTTTGGGCTGGGCCTTAGAGGTGCATGTGCCACTCTTGGCGGGGGCCTTGGATAGAACTTGACTGCACCTCTGAGAACAAGAAGAGGAGAAAAATGAGCCTGAGAAGAGGGTCACAAAAACCTGCTCCCTCCTTGCTGTGCAGCAAGAAAGAACAGGGCATGGTAGAAGGGGGAACCACCATGCCTGAATACGGAAAGTCTTTGTGTCCAGGAAACACAGCTCCCTCCCACAAGTAGCAGAGCACAGTATTCGCCCACGTGCTCGAACGCCTTCTCCCAGGCTCTCACCTGTCAGGAGACTTGCTCTTCGGGGCAAGAGCAAGTTCTTCTGCCTGGAATGTGGCCCCACTTCCACTCTGGGGAGAACTGGTCTCTTGAGGCAAGAGGCCCTCCCCAGGAACACTCCCTGAATGCAGGATAGGAAAAATGTGATCAGAACAGCAGCCCACGGTGAGTGTGAACACAAGCCCCATTTTCATCTGCTCCAGACTCCTAAAACACTGAGGCAGCAATCTGCGTTTCCCCACAGACATGCTTCCAAAGATGTTGTTGGTTTCCCTTTCACGTTGCCTGTAGTGACTCTGCCTCGTTTCCTCTTAATTTCTCCATGGCACTACTGCTAGAGTGCTATTATGTACCACAAGTATTCCCTGGGGAAGGGACCTTTTCCGGAGCTCACATTCCCTGATGCTCTAATTCCCGCACCCAGGCCTGCCCAGACCTCTCCCACACGCACCAGGGTCTTTGTACCAGGTCTCACCCTCACTGCTCTTCTCATACACACAAGAAATGGCTGCTGAAAGTCTTACCATCAGTGGTGACATCAGGGGCAGTAGGGAACATGTTAGGCTTCGTGCCTTCCATATTTCCACGCTCCCTCTAGGTGAGGACTGGACGAGGAAGGCAAAAGGGACCTTCCTCCTCTCCAACCGTCTCTCACCTACACTTCACCAAACGGCCTGGCCCTGCTAGCCCACTGCCTCCCTTTGCCTTCCCCAATTCTTGGGAAAGCGGCTCCAGAGGATGGAAAATCAGCCCAGAGAGCAGCAGCCAGCGACCGGGATCCCACAGGCCTCGCAGTGAAGTGTGCGCCGGGGCCAGGGGCACCGTGATATCAGGGGCCTTGTGGCTGTGACGCGGGAGGGCCCCACTGTGACCCCACACCTTGTCACACAGCGAGGGCTGCAGGGCCCTGAGCGCCCTCCCCGGCACCCACCCAGATTGCGGCCTGCAGCGGACACGGAGGTGGCCCCGCTCCTGTAGGGAGCTGCCCTCCTCCTCTTGCACCCGTGCCTGGGTCAGGGAATGAGGAAGGAGGCCTGCGCTGTCAGCCACGCTCACGCAGTGCTGCCAGGGAAGGGCTGGCGCTGGTTGAACTTCCTTAGGCCAGGAGCCTGCAATGGCACTGGCTGCCCAAGGAGCACAGCCATGTCCTCTCTCTGCCCCTGGAGAAGGCTTGCTTCCTTCAGCACTGCAATGGTCCAAGACCTTGAAGCAGCTCTAACTGTAAACGCCTCCAGGCGGAGGAAAAGCCTCTGAAACATCTCCAACAGGACTTGGACAGTTCCTTCCAACCCGTCTGCACAAGCCTTTCCCTGCACTGAGGAGCAATGAGAAGGCTTGGGGTGACAGAGCTTTTTTGGTTTGGCCTTCAGTGATTACTTTTTGTTTTAAGGGGTCAGAAAAACACATGGAGGAGTCCAAGGAAAACTTGCCCACAGACTGGGATGGTTATGGGAGGCTGAACACCAAGTTCCACTGCCAGGTGCTCCTTCTGTGCAAGCAGGACACGACACTCACTTGCAGCCTCCAAGACACCTGTCCCCTGGAGGGCTTTGGGACCCACTCCTGACCCAGACTATGGCAACACAGCACAAGACACCCAAATAACACATGGAAATAACCTCCATGTGTAACATCATCTGATGATGTCCAGCTCTCTGTGGGTACCTCTCAGTCACATGGGAGTCCTTGAACAGCACCAGGTCTCTATCCCCTGCTGCAGTGAGCAGTTTCCCCCTTGCACACCTCTGTAATGGTCGCATCTCTGGCAGGGAGAAGGACGGGGAAGTATGAGGAGAAAAGACCTCGTTCTCAGAAGCGTTCAGTTATGTGAACACAAGCACAAGATTTGCCAACTGTAACTGGAATGACAAGAGCCTGGAGGAGTCAAGCTTCCCAGTCGGTGCCTAACCTGCCCTTTGAATCCTGGTGCCTTAGAAGATGGCACCGTTGGTTGGTACTTAAGAGAATGGTCCCCCTGACAGCAGTCATGGAAGCTGTTTGAAGTGAGAGAAAAGGAAGTGTTTATTGCAGTCACTTACCTCTTAGGCACAAGAAGCAGCTTCCACGCTCAGCACAGCAATGACGGCCATGGGCAGCAACCCTTCCTAGAAATCAAGCTGGTTTTGGAGCTGGACAGGGCGCTTCTGCCCGCAGCAGGGAAGTGACCTCAGCACTGGGAAAGCCAGCTGCCATTCCCACAGAGAAGCCCTAAATCAGGCTGCCCACCTTGGCTGGAAATCTGATCTCCTTCCTAAACTGGCAGCCACTCTTTGCAAAATCCATGTAAGCATGAGCAGATCCCCCACACTATGCATGAATAGCGGGCACACAAGCTCTGGAGGCTCTTTTAGTCATCCTCACTCCTCTGGGGGCTCCTGACTGTTAACTATGCCCATGACCAGCAGGAGATGGGAAAGGACTATGGAATCCTCTGCATGGCTAAACCAGAAAGTGGCTGCAAATGCTCACAAGCAAGTAGGTGACTCTCAGGTGCCTCTGAAACCCCTGAGCATTAGGCACTTGATTGTGGGGAAGCCAGAGGAGCAGGACTGACCCTGAGGCTCCCTCTATTCCCAGGACCCAGGGTCTTTCAACAACCTTCCCAGGTGACCTTTATATCCTCACAGCTCTCTCTCTCTCCCAGGTGACCCTTATTAACATCTCACCCTTTGTATTCCCATATCTTCTAAACCCAATTCACAATACTGATGCAATTAACTCATCCTATATATTCCCATAGTGCCTGGCCTCAGAAAAGCCTTTATCCATCAAGCAATCAGGCCACTGTTTCATCCCTGGCTACACCTACCTTTCTTCCTACATATTCCTATACTTGATGGTCTCTATAGATCTGCCCATGGAACTTCCTCAGGCTGCCAAGAGAATCTGCAGAGGTTCTCAGCTCAGGAGTGCTACATGCCAAGCAACTACCCTTACCCTCTTCTTCACAATTTGCTATCTCACTACACAAAGTAAAGCCTAGAAGTGTTCCATGTCCTCAGCAGTGCTCCACCTCTCTGAGGAAGGAAGGAGACAATTCCACGGGAATGAGAGCTATTCCATAGCTGTCATGTTCCCCTCCTGTTTGTTCTTCCTTTTCCCTCCTCAGCCCCAGTGCCTGGTGCTATTTCCTGCATTTATAGAGCTCAATGGGACTTCAGCCTCTCCAGTAATTTTCTTCACCCAGCATCACTGCCATAGCAGTGTTGCTTGCAAGAGTTCCACTATGCATGTGAAAAGCCTTTCTAAGTGCCCCCTCCACACACTACAGAAGTCTACAGAAGTCCCTCCCAATTCTTGCACACCCAAGCTGCCCCACATCCAGAGGGACTGCTGATGAGAGAGGCCAGCACAATGCAGAAGAAACGCTGGCGGTGCCCGACCCTATTGAAGGCAGAGTAAAGGCTCAGGGGGCTTTTACACCCACTCGGACTAAGACACCAA
Organism: Tinamus guttatus; assembly: GCF_059628265.1. NCBI lineage: Eukaryota > Metazoa > Chordata > Aves > Tinamiformes > Tinamidae > Tinamus > Tinamus guttatus. Next base: position 3,625,418 of record NW_028288931.1, read on the forward strand.
GTAGATTGAGGCTTGTCAAGGAAAGGCTTTTGTGGCCGAAATCCAGCCTTGCTGTGGTAGCCAGCCACAGGCTTTGTCCTCACCGCTTCTTTGGCTTCTCTTTTGCTTTTTCTTTCAGACATCTCACCTACCTTTCCTCTCAGAGTGCCGAGGCACACACACTATACACACCAACAGATAGAGAAATCAAGAGCTTCTTTGTGGCCAAGGGACATCTGCATCCTATTCCAAGTGCAAAGGAAACAGGTTGCTTTGATGGAGATGCTCCTCTGTCTTTACTGCTCCTTTCACTTTACTCTTGTGACTTTACTTGCTATTTTGGAAACTATTAGACCAGTAATAAAATAATTCCAAAGGAGAATGTTCTCTTTAGCCCCGCTGCACGCTAACGGCCCCTAAGGCCAGGAGTTCCTCCCTTAGCCCAGGTGTCTTAGAGTCGTCCCAGGTTCCCCAGTGACCTCACAATCTTTCGTTGCCACAGACTGGGCGTTCCAGTGAGCAACACCAAGGCCCTGCAGCTGGAAAACCCTCTAACCCATCTCTTAGGCAAGCAGGAAAAACCTCAATGGAAAAGGACAGAGGAGAAGACGCTGTTTCTTTGCAGACTGCCTTTATTTCATGTTGCTCTCCACCTCCCTTTCCATCTCTTTCTTTCTTCCTTTTCTTTGTTTTTTATGTCTTCAGCCACTGAAGCCCAGAAGATCCTTTTTTCCTCTTGCAGGCAGTGGTCGCACATTTCCTGCAGGGCCACAGAAAGGCAATACCACAGAATATGAGTCTCAGCTTATAAGTTTTTTTTTTTCCCCTCTCTTTTCAGAGGGGTAGCTTTCACTCTTCTGTGCCTCCTCTTTGTCCCTTTCTATCAACAGTGTTTTGCTCACAAGGCACAGTGCAGAGGCCCTTTCTGCATTGAATAGAGATCTAAACGATCACTGATCTACAAGGAAGCTGCATATTTTCTATCACATAAAAGTTCACAATTAATATTACTAGGAGAAATATTGCCCAAAAGAAATGTTCTGAAGCCTTTTCTGAGACTATCTGTGGGAAGAATACTCTGTCAAAATTTGGAGCCACTGGCAGCTTTAAAAGACAGAGCCAGGAGAAGCTACTGCATGTTCCAGTGGCCTCATAGCAAGGGCTCACTCCTGAGCAGCCAGTCAAGTGTGTTCACAGAGCTGTCTCCAGGCTGACACAAACATCTACCCATCCATTCAACCAACCTACCTGTCCTGTGCTTGCACATCCCTCACAAACAGGAGTTGCTGCCTGGCCTTGGGCTGCAGGGCCTGTCTGCCCTCGGGGGTTCCTGGGGCACGGTGGCAGTCTGAAAGCACACGAGGAGAGGAGGACATGGGAGTGTGGGGTGAGTTTCTTCTCCTCCTTGCACTCCCGGTCTGCACACCTGCCTCTGCAGCAGGAGGTGCTTCTGCACAAGTGTTTTCCTTAGCCAAAAAGGGGAAGGCAAATGCCCGAGCTGTCACACTCAGCTGTGCCCCAGCACTGCCCACCTACAGTGCAGGTCGTGTAGGCCTGGGCGCCCTTTTGAACAGACAGGAGAATAAGAGGAGCAGGGTCAGTACTCAGATACCTGCCCTGTCAAGAGGTTACCCAGAGAACCTTTTGACTTCTTCCCTTGTCATGAGCTGCTTCTAGACCCAGCACTCGGGACAGGTGCTCAAGCCCTTCCGGAGCTCATACGGCCTCTGAGTGCTGGGGAAACCTCCCCCTCACACAGCAGAAAAGCCCAGAATCACCCCAAAGCACTTCTGCGGGGGGTCTCACCTGGAAGAAGGCACTGCTTTCTTGGCCACCTCCCTTGCTTCTTCCTGGATGGTGGGCAGCCCAGGAGCTTGTGCCTTCTTTTGTGCATAGAGCCTCCTCTGGGTACTGAGGCACCTGGCAGGACTCCCTGAAAGGATGGATCAGGAGAAAGTGCCATTGCGCAGCTGAAGACAGTCGCACAGGGCTCCCTGCACCGCCAAGGCCCTCTCCTCTGGAGGCTGAACAAACCCACACCTCCCAGCTTCTCCTTGACCAGCACATGTGCCTGTCCCCTAGGGACCTTAGTGGCAGTGCTCCCTTTTGTGGTGGCCTTTACCTTGCGCTGCTGCAGTGTGGAGGAGGCCAGATCTGGAGCCTGCTCTGTTGGGTGGCCTCTCAACCTCACACCTGCAAAGAGGAAGGATATAAGGATGCCTTAGACAGGAGAGTCTCCAGGAAAGCTGCTCTGCACTTGCCTGCCCGGCACCAGGAAAAGCCAGGTCATGGTGACAAGGGGGCAATAACCTTCCAGAGCACAGGGAGACTTTGTGTCCCAGGGAGACATCTCTGCCCACGTACAAGTACAGCATTGTCCAAGGCTCTCACCTCTCAGGAGACTCGTCTCTATAGGCAGTCTTCTCCATTTCCTCTGCCACCGCTCTCGCTCGCCGGGCCAGTTCCTCAGGCGTAATCCGCTTGCGAGCGAGGAGCCGCTTGCAGGCACGGGTTAGAGGGAGGCTCCCTGGCAGGGGGAAAGAACAACACTCTTCAAAAAGCCAGGCCAGCTTGGACCAGCGTTTTGTGTTCATGTCCTGCCAAGGGTGCAGTGTCACCAAGGATGGCCCTTGCACTGCCTCTCCTGGCACCCTCATTAAGGGCTGAATGATCTCCCATGAATTTCCCTCCTTCACGTGCTGCTCCTCCTGCAGCTTCTCTCTCTTGCCTCTGCTCTGTTGCCTCTTTTTCCCTAGGTATCCCTGAGAAATCTCTGTCTTTTTCTACTCTATAATCAACCCCAGTGGGTGCAAGGAAGTGTCTGTGCGGGGGTGTCAAAGCAAGCAGTCAAGCCAGCCTCCCTCGGCCTTCCCGTGTCCACACAGAACAAACCTAGCTGCCTCAGGGTCCCCCAGTATGTCAGGCTCTTCCCCGTGTCAAGCTTTGTGGCCGTGTTCTCCTTTTCTCCTTTCCTTTTGTCGTGGGAGAAACTTGTCTGAGGAATGGAGGTTTTGTAGGCTGCTCTTCTGGATGTTGTCAACCTGGAAACAAGGAGACAAGGACAAGCACAGCGTGCATCACAGATCCACACAATGATTGCCCTTGGAAGGAACCTTTGGAGATCACTGAGTCCAAGCCTCCTGCACAGGCAGGGTCAGCTTGAGCACATTGCACACGATCGTGTCCACGCGGGTTTTGATGCTCTTCCTAATGCACCCCAGGACACCATTGGCCGCCTTGGCCACAAGGGCTCATTACTGGCTCCTGGTCTACTTGTTGTCCAGCAGGACCCCCAGGTCCTTCTCTGCAGAGCTGCTCTCCTGCAGGTCAACCCTCAGGCTGTCCTGGGGCATGGGGTTATTCCTGCCCAGGGGCAGGACCCTGCACTTGCCCTTGTTGAACTTCACGAGGGTCCTTTCCACCCATCTCTACAGCCTGTCCCGCTTCCTCTGAAAGGCTGCACAGCCCTCCGGTCTAGTAGCCACGGCCCCAGTTTTAACACTTTAAACACTGCTATGCACAAGAAAACAGAGGTGGTGCCTGGTGGAAGGAGGTAATAAGCTTTCCAAGTCAAGAAGGGCTCTGTGGCCCGGCAACACATCCCTCTCCCACAGTCAGCCCGCTTGTTGCCTTCTCCCAGGTCTCACCTCACCACAGACTTGCTCTCCTCCCTCGCCCTGGTCGTCTCCGTGAGCCCACTTACGCTCCAGGAAGAGCGGCTGTGATGGGGCAAGAGGCGCTTCCCAGGACGACTGCCTGAAGTGGGGAATGGGAGAGAGACCATCAGCTGTATTAGTCCAGGCATCCTCTTTCCCTCTTGCCTACAATTCCCTAGCAAGAAGAACAAAGCGAAAGCCTACCAAATCTAAGGCAGGTCCTGACACGGGTTACTTTACCTTTCTCTAAATGGTCAACACCAGCCTCTTCCTCAACGGTCCTTTTTGGCCTGGGCGTAAGAGGCGGATGGGGCACTCTTGGTGGTGGAGGTCGTGGCACGAGCTTGCATTCCGAGCTGGAAAGAGGAGGAGGAGAAAAATGAACCTGACAAGAGAGGCTTGCAATTTCCAGCTACACACTGTTGTGCAGGAAAAAAGCAGCAGGCATGGTGGGAGGAGGGTAACCATCCTTCAGAGGTCACAAAGACTTTGTGTCCGAGAAAACTATCTCCCTCCTACAAGTAACTGAGCACATGATCAGCCCAACTGCCTTCCCCCAGGCTCTCACCTTGCAGGAGACTTGCTGCTCCCTTCCCCTTCTGCTCGTGCTGCGATGACATGAACCCTCCGTGCGCAACGTCTTTCACTGGGAAAGAGGCGCTTTCCAAGAGGACTCCCTGAAAACGGGGACCATGAGAGCTCATCAGCTCTACTAAGCCACACAGAAGCTCTGTGCCTTGGCTAGAATTCCCTAGCAAGAGGCACAAAGCATAGGCCAGCAAAGCTCCAGGAAAATTCCTGCCAGGTCTTACATTACCTTTGTTTGCGGTGTCTTCGCCGCCTTCTTCCCCGCTCCCCTTTGGGCTGGGGTCTGCGGGTGCCCGAGGTGCCCGTGCTGGGGGAGGTCTCGGGCAGAACTTGAACGCACCCCTGGAATCAAGAAGCACAGATCAATGAGCCTGAGAGGAGAGTCCCAAAAGGCCACTACCTCCTTGCTGTGCAGGAAGTAAGCGCCGGGCATGGGGGAAGAGGTAACCACCCTTCTGAATGGAGAAGACTTTGCGACCGAGTGACCCATCTCCCTCCCGCAAGCACTAGAGCACAGTAATATCCCAAATGCCTTCCCTCTCACCTCGCAGCACCCTTGCTGTTCCCCGCTACTTCTGGCACTGTGACGCTGCTTACGCTCCGGCCACAGTGCCTCCCTTGGGAAAACGGGTGCTTCCCAAGAGGACTCTCTGAAATGGGGAATGGGAGAGAGCTCATCAGCTTTACTGCTCTGTACACCACCTTGGAGCCTAGCAACAAGGAAAAGGACAAGAAAGGACCAATAGACCTCTAAGAAACTTCTGTTGGGTCTTACATTACCTTTAGTGGTCTTCTCATTACCACTCGGTTCTTGCCCAGTCGCCTTTGGGCTGGGCCTTAGAGGTGCACGTGCCACTCTTGGCGGGGGCCTCGGATGGAACTTGACTGCACCTCTGAGAACAAGAAGAGAAAAATGAGCCTGAGAAGAGGGTCACAAAAACCTGCTCCCTCCTTGCTGTGCAGCAAGGAAGCACAGGGCATGGTAGAAGGGGGCAACCACCATGCCTGAATTTGGAAAGTCTCTGTGTCCAGGAAACACAGCTCCCTCCCACAAGTAGCAGAGCACAGTATTCGCCCGCGTGCTCGAACGCCTTCTCCCAGGATCTCACCTGTCAGGAGACTTGCTCTTCGGGGCAAGAGCAAGTTCTTCTGCCTGGAATGTGGCCCCACTTCCACTCTGGGGAGAACTGGTCTCTTGAGGCAAGAGGCCCTCCCCAGGAACACTCCCTGAATGCAGGATAGGAAAAATGTGATCAGAACAGCAGCCCACGGTGAGTCTGAACACAAGCCCCATTTTCACCTGCTCCAGGCTCCTAAAACACTGAGGCAGCAATCTGCGTTTCCCCACAGACATGCTTCCAAAGATGTTGTTGGTTTCCCTTTCATGTTGCCTGTAGTGACTCTGCCTCGTTTCCTCTTAATTTCTCCATGGCACTACAGCTAGAGTGCTATTATGTACCACAAGTATTCCCTGGGGAAGGGACCTTTTCTGGAGCTCACATTCCCTGATGCTCTAATTCCCGCTCCCAGGCCTGCCCAGACCTCACCCACACGCGCCAGGGTCTTTGTACCAGGTCTCACCCTCACTGCTCTTCACATACACACAAGAAATGGCTGCTGAAAGCCTTACCATCAGTGGTGACATCAGGGACAGTAGGGAACATGTTAGGCTTCGTGCCTTCCATATTTCCACGCTCCCTCTAGGTGAGGACTGGACGAGGAAGGCAAAAGGGACCTTCCTCCTCTCCAACCGTCTCTCACCTACACTTCACCAAACGGCCTGGCCCTGCTAGCCCACTGCCTCCCTTTGCCTTCCCCAACTCTTGGGAAAGCGGCTCCAGAGGATGGAAAATCAGCCCAGAGAGCAGCAGCCGGCGACCGGGATCCCACAGGCCTCGCAGTGAAGTGTGCGCCGGGGCCAGGGGCACCGTGATATCAGGGGCCTTGTGGCTGTGACGCGGGAGGGCCCCACTGTGACCCCACACCTTGTCACACAGCGAGGGCTGCAGGGCCCTGAGCGCCCTCCCCGGCACCCACCCAGATCGCGGCCTGCAGCGGACACGGAGGTGGCCCCGCTCCTGTAGGGAGCTGCCCTCCTCCTCTTGCACCCGTGCCTGGGTCAGGGAATGAGGAAGGAGGCCTGCGCTGTCAGCCACGCTCACGCACCGCTGCCAGGGAAGGGCTGGCGCTGGTTGAACTTCCTTAGGCCAGGAGCCTGCAATGGCACTGGCTGCCCAAGGAGCACAGCCATGTCCTCTCTCTGCCCCTGGAGAAGGCTTGCATCCTTCAGCACAGCAATGGTCCAAGACCTTGAAGCAGCTCTAACTGTAAACGCCTCCAGGCGGAGGAAAAGCCTCTGAAACATCTCCAACAGGACTTGGACAGTTGATTCCATTCCCTCCGCACAAGCCTTTCCCTGCACCGAGGAGCAATGAGAAGGCTTTGGGAGACAGAGCTTTTTTGGGCTGGCCTTCAGTTATTACTTTTTGTCTTAAGGGGTACAGCTCTCTGTGGGTACCTCTCAGTCACATGGTAGTCTTTGAACAGCACCAGGTCTCTAGCCCCTGCTGCAGTAAGCAGTTTCCCCCTTGTACATCTTGGAAATGGTCACATCTGTGGCAAGGAGAAGAAGGGGGAAGTTTGAAGAGAAAGGATCCTTCTCAGAAGCATTCAGTTTTCGAAGTGTTCTGAAGGACACTGTCCTAACTGCTGCTACATCTCCCTCCTGCAGCTACCAGAGCACACTCTCAGCCTAAGTGCCTTATCCCAGGTTCTCACCTCACAGCAGACTTGGTCTCCTCCCTTCCTTCTGCTGTTACCATAAGCCCACTTAGGCTCTGCAAAGAATGGATCTAATGGGGCAACAGATACTTGCCAGGAAGACTCCCTGAAATGAGGGATGGGATATTGATCATCAGCTCTACTAGACTGTGCATCCCATTTTTCTCTTGGCTAGAATTCCCTAGAAAGAAGAAGAAAGGGAAAGCCTACAAACCTCTAAGAAAGTTCCTGTGCTGTCTTACATTACCTTTGCTTGTGTTGTCATCACCAGCCTCTTCTTGCTCACTCTTTCTTGTGATGTGGCTTATAGGTGCACAGGCCACTCTCGTTGCTGGAGGTCTTGCAGGGGGGGTTCCCCTTGGCCTGCTTTTTCTAGGGCCTCTTCTTCAGAGGAGGGATAGCACAGACCTTTTCCGGAGGTGATATATGCTTTCTCAGGGGAACAACTTCACACTAGGGGCACACACTTGGGCATATCTGTAGCACTCTCCCTTACACGATCCTGCCTGCAGCATATTCAATCTTAGGCCCCTCTTCTCATTGAAGGAAAACAAACCAGCATTCATGACATGTGGGCAACCCCTTCCATAGCTTACCACCTAAGTTAGAACTTGACCCCCAAAGGCGCATGGCATCTACCTTACTCTTCTCTACTGCAAACCAAAGAGCAATTTGCAACATCTGTGACTGGGAGGGAAGAAAGTCTCACGGAAAGTGTCCTTCAGCCATGCCAAGTGAGCGCTGGGCTCTCCTCACAGCTTCAATTCTCCTGTGTTTCTTGACAGTTAGTGTGATGGGTAGGTAGTCTTACCATAGGTGTGTTGTTCTAGCCCATGTACTGCATTTACAAGTCGTCTGGAATCCCATAGCAAGAAGACCAATGTGCAAGTGTCCTAAGCCCACTCGTGGGTCTGCTCTTACCATACCTGATTTACTGTCACTGTCAACCTCTCCTTCTGCAGCCCTTTCGCTTCTGGGCTTTATGGACACTGGGCCCAATTTTGTGCCTCTTGGAGGGTAGCTGGAGCTCAAACCTGGAAACAAGGTGCAGCAGGGAGATTATGATCTATATCGAGATAGTGGTGCCCAAGAGTGGAAGGCAAAGAGTACAGGGTGACATGAGTAAGAGACCTCAGGAACTTCAGGAACGACAGCTTTCCTCAGGTGTACATACAGAAATGCATGCTGCCTTGGGAAACAAGCAAGAGTACGTAGATCCGTGTGTGATCACAGACCACTACTTATGTAACTGAGATATGTTGCAGCAGCTTGTTTGGATGGAGTGCTGCAATGAACAGATGAATGTTTTTTCAGAAGGGACAGGCAGAGGAGACCAGCAAGGGGGTTGCCTTCTTTGTGAATAGGCAGCTTGGATGTACTGTGATACTGTGGTGAAAGCATGTTACAGACCACCTATTCCGGGTGAGAACGTAGTCAAAACCGTCAGACAACTTCAGGAAGTCCTTGAGTCACAGTCCCCAGCTCTCATGTCAGACCATGCTGACATCTGCTGGAAGGGGAACACCTCGGGTGCAAGGAGTCGAGATTTTTGCATGCAGATAAATTTCTGATACATGTAACAAATGGGCTGACCAAGGTACTGCAGAGCTGGATCTGCCGCTACTCACTAACAAGAAAATGGTTTGGGGGTGTGATAATCAAACGCGATCTTGGCTGTAATGACAGCCAAATAGTGGGGCTCATGAGACTAATGAGACTAATGAGAATGAGCAGAGCACAAACCCTGGACTTCAAGAGAGCAGATTATGGCTTATTAAGTAAAATGACAAGAAGGATCCTATGGGAGGCAGATCTAAAGGGCAAAGTCCAGGAAATCTGTCGAGTTTAAGGACAGCATCCTCCAAGCACAAGAATGGTCCATCCCAATACTCAGAAAGAAAAGAACACATCGGAAGACCAGCGTGGCTCATGAAGGATCTCCAGAGCAAAAAGGCAGCATCTGGAAGCACAGGCATAGCAAAGGAATTTAGAAACATTGCCTGAGCATGTAAGGATGCTGTTAGGAAAGACAATATTTAACTGGAGCTGAGAATTGCAAGGGACAAGGAAGTCAATGTGAAGAGGCTTTACTGCCATAAGAGTAGTAAAAGGCTGAACAAAGAAAATGTGTCCAGGTTGCTGAAGAAATAGGTGATTTAGATTTTAGCAGGACTTCAATTCAGAGAGATCTAAACAAGCTAGAGGAGTTCTGTGATACCACTGCCCTAATTCTCAGGACAGCACAAGACCATCCTATCCCATTAAGAAAGGCAAGAGTCTGTGCATGGTGGCAAAATCTTCGCCAGATTTATTGGCAATCTGGCCCAGTCCTGCCATGCTTGTTCCCATCAGGGCTTTATAGATGTACATCTGCATTAGTGTTTTAGCATAAACCATTTTTTTTGTAGGCAATACCAGTTTCTGTGATTTCTCTCCGTTTGAAACTAAGCAGAGCATGTTAAAGTGAAGGAATTCGGCATTACGCTACACCTGTATCTGTAAGATCCCATAATTTGCATTTGACTGACATCCTTATCTGATATCCATATCAAATCCTTATCATATGGGTACCAGCTCACCATCAAATGCTACACTGATCAAGCAAGAAGGTTTATGCTAAAGCACTGGATATCTTCCATATTCTTTCCTGTGGAAGTGACAGGGCCCTGGCACAGGCTGCCCAGAGAGGCTGTGGAGGCTCCTTCTCTGCAGATCTTCCAACCCACCTGGATGCCGCCCTGTGCCCCTGCTCTGGGTGTCCCTGCTGGAGCAGGGGGCTGGACTGGATGATCTCTAGAGGTCCCTTCCAACCTTAATTGGCATTACGAATGTAGCTTTATTAACTATTAACTGTTGGAAGGGCGAGCTGCAGGCCAGCTCTAGCAGTGCCGGGCCGGACACAGCACTGGGGCTGGCGTTCCCCTCAGGGGGAAGCGTGTGCTCCGCTCCTGCACGCGTGCGTTTCCCTCGGTCTTGTCAGGAGTCCACGCGTAAGCACGGGCTCCCCAAGAGCTACTTCTCATCCACGGGGGTGTCCCCGTGATGGCGCAGCCCTGCCCGGGTTGTGCGGGGCCCGGCCGGGGGCTGCGGGAAGCGCCGGGGCCGCGCTGAAGCGCGCGCGGGGCCGCGGCAGCGCGCATGCGCGGGACGGCGCCAGCACGCATGCGCACGCGCTCTCCCGCCACCCCCGCGCCGCGTCCTGTGACGTCACCCGGGAGGAAACTCCCGCTCCGGGCCCTGCCGGCTGTCCCACACTGCGGGTCACGTGGGCGCCGGAGCGCGCGCCGTGTCACGTGCGCGGGTCACGTGACGCCGTCCCGGGACGATGAGGTCAGTGGCTGTGAGTCACGTGATCCCTGCCTACGCGCAGTAGGGCTGGGTGCGGATGGCGGACGCCGAGGCCGAGGCGGCTCCGCGGCCCGAGATGCAGCGGCTGGTGGCGGCGCTCCGCGCGCGCCTCTGGCAGCTGCAGGCGGAGCTGCGCGAGCAGGAGGTGTCGGAGGCCTCGTCCCGGGCCTACTGCCGGGGCTTCTGCCAGGTACGGGCCGGGCGGGGCGGGCCGCGGCGCGGGCTGCAGGCCGGCTCCGGCGCGGCGGGGGCCAGGGCCGTCGCAGTGCGCACCGGCCCCGGCCTCCGCCCGCCCCTCGGCGCCGCTGCAGCCGGCGGGGCCCGTGCGCGCTCGGGCGATTGCGCGGGCTGTTCCCGCGGGCGGGCGCGCGGGCTGCAGGTTGCCCGGGCCCGGCCCGACCCGCCTGCTGCTCCGCGGCCCTCCCAGGGCCTCGGGCCTGCGCGGCCGGTAGCGCCCGGGAATCCTGCGGGAGACGGCGGCTTCCCTGGAGCTCTAGGGCATTTCCCCAGGGCCGCTGGGCTCGGGAGCTGGATCTCTAGCATGCTGCTCCTTCCCTGCCTCGGATCTGCCCATCCAGGCTACAGTGAGGGCCGCCAGGAGGAAATGGTATTTCCCGTTTATGGGGGAGTGCCGTTAATCTGGGTCACTAGATAAGAGTTTTCTTGATGCTCGTAGGATCTGGTTTGAATCTCTACTTGGGGTAGTGGTAAGAAATTCCTGAATCAAGCTACCAACTTTTAGAAAAGTACTTGAGCTAGACTAAGGTCTTAGTGGTGGAGATCTTGTTTTTTTAAAAAAAAAACATTTCTGTTGTTAGATTTGTTTCTTTCTCAGCTTCATTTATTGAGAGCTCTAAATTTAAATAATCTTCACTTATTTGCTGAATTAGGGAACCTTCTGAGTTGAATTTGAAGAATTTAAATGGTCTAAAAGTTTACAAGCCATTATACAAATTACAAGTCTGTAAAAGCACACATTAGCTGTTACACTTACTTTACACTTGCATGGTTCTCTTTTTGATGAGTGGCCAATCTGGATGCTAAATGAGACAAACAGCCTTCCTGGTGCATTATATACAAGTGATTTCTCCTCATGGCCTTTCACTTCATAGGTTCAGTACTTTGCCATGCTGTTCTGTTGGGAGATTGCTTAACTTGTCACTCTACCAAACCACACCATAGTTTTGCTTGGAGCTCTTACTTCTCAAACTGCAAGATACTGCCACTGTCTTTACATATGTCCCAAGTCATACATACCCTTTTAAGAAAGGTGATTCCGTATTTTCATGGAACCCTATATGGTCTGTTACTTTTTTTTCTGTGTTTCAGGATTTGCTAAAATGATTTTCAGTGCTGTTTATTGTATCAAGAGTGTTGAAACAAATATGCAGCTAATGCTTATTAGAAGCTGTTGAGAGAATTCATATACAGAGGTATATTTACCCAGACTATTTTGACAGGTTATAGATGAGGTCTTAAAGGCAGGGGAGCAATGGAATTTTTTGGAAGATGGTTCTATTACTTTTTTTTTTTCTCTAAGGTGGGGAGAACTGTCCAGCAAAAAATGTGAAGCAAACCCTAATAATGTCCTTGTGCTAATAGGAAGTGAGAGTTTCATTTCAGAATATCGTGATGGGTGGCATTGATAACAGTAAAATAGACTTATCCTTGTTTGCTATCAGTTGGGGTATTTCTAATCATTTTGGTTAACATTACTCTAAGATTCAGTGGAAAATATGAAGTGGTTGGATGTCAAGTTAGCAATTTCAATGGATTTGCAGGAGAAGATTAAATTTCTATCTATGTTTTGAACTGCATGGGTGCATGCTTTTCTAGAGCCTGCAATGCCAAGTACATATTAGCTTCCAGTAGGTCTTTGCTGGAGACATGCTGCATGATATTGCCCCCCACCTCCCCCCCCCCCCCCCCCCAAAAAAAAAAAAAAAAAAAAAAAAAAAAAAAGGTGTGGGGGACGAGGGCATAAGATTGGTGTTTGGGTCAACACAAAAACTCCTGAGCCCAAACAGTGGGCTGGCTCAGAAACTTCGCATTATACAAGTGTGATGCTTTGCATATTCAGCTATAGGAAAACATGTCTGTTAAAGAGCTCGATATGTACCCAAACAGCCAACTGGTATGAACAGCTTGTATGTGTTTGAGAGAACTCTTCTCCATTTTTACAGTAGAGCTATTGGTAAAACAGAGCTTACAGAGCAAGCTAAGTACATCAAAGTGCCTCTTGCCTTTCTACAGATACGCAGTGGCTCTTGCCTTACTGAAATTCTTGACGCAGCTGAGGACTAGATCAATGCAAATGAACACCTTCAGGAAGAGATGATAACCCTTTGTTTATTTGTTTGTTTTTCATTTTTTGTTTTCCTTAATTATCTCTTCCTATCCCCCAACAGGTGCTTGAAACTATAAAAACTGGTCAGCCAGCCTGGAGATGTTTAAATCGGTTATTTAATAGGCAGTAACTTCCTCAAAAGTGTAGTTAAGTAGCTATGCTAGCAGTGCAGCATGTGAGAAGCTGTGAGGTCTCTAGATGTAGGTGGATGGTGCATCTTGTGTCCTTGGTGTAATTGCAGTTGAAGGAAGGAGGAGAGATGGGATAAACTATGAGTGAATGTGCACTAACCACACCTAAAATATTTAAATATTCTCTTCAAATCCTAAAATTGGACTGGAAGACAGTAATTACTATAAAACTGTTACTGGTCTCTTAGTGACTAGCTAAAACTATAGAATTTATATTTTGTCAGAAATATTTCATCTTATGTGTTGGCTTCCAAGGAACTGCTGTTAGTGGACTACTAAATTTTCTATTTTTTTGTAAGGGAGCAGAAGGGCAATTAATAACTCCTGCAGTATAGTTACCGTGTTCTCCTTACTTGTTGTTTAGCTGTTGTTATTAATGTTCAGAGCTAACCTAATTTGAACTTCAAGCGAATAAGCCGTTTAAATCTCTTGTCTCCTGCCTCTCGTCTGTCTTGAGCAATCTTGGCTTCAATGTCTGTATATTTGGGAAGAAGGCTGCTCACAAATCACTAATGTTAACTGTAAGATTTTGATCTCGTGATTGCACATAAGGGTATAGTGTTCTAATATTTAATCTTTGTTTAATGCATAAAACAGATTATTCTCTAATCTGTGTATATGATATAGTGAATAAGTGTCTGTTAAAGCAATTGAATATTAAATTTGGCTTATAAAGTAGTTAATGGATTTTTTTTTTAATACATTCATTAGCATGTTTGGTCTTCTGCTGTATTCACTGTAATAGTAATGACTGCTGTGGTGTACTAAGTAGATGATTTTATGATAGTCATCAATTACTTGAATATCTCTAGGGATTATATCTTGACAGCCTTTGAACATAATTTATTGCTTCTAATGTCATGTGTAACTTAAATTATGTTGTCAAATCCTTAACACAACTGCTATAGGGAAGTACTAAGGCTATTTAGTTACTGGTCATTGAGAGCTTCTGTTAATGATCTTTGTGCTGTGTTTAAGTCTATGGTGCCTGTAAACTTCCAATCTGTGGCTTTGCAGCCTATCTGTGTGCTTTCCCCTCCCCCTTGCCTCTTTAAAACTGTTCCTGTTTGTCTTTTGGACTGTCTGTAACTGTAGTTCAGTTGGTGACAATATAACCCCCTACAGAATTCTAGGAGAATAACCTACAAAGTCGTTCTGAGTTTTACTGATTTGTATTTTTACAGCTTTTTCAGCTTCCCCCCCACCTTAGGGCTTGTACTATACAGTTAGGTCATTGACAAACATTGTATGAGCTATAAAATAGCAGGCGGCTGGCTCCTTATTCCTTGTTATGTTGAAAGTTAACCTTTGTTTCTGGCCAATAATTTCACTTAGTTTTAGCAATCTGCTTTTAGAGTCTGTTCATTAGCTTCTACCTTCTAAGCATAATCTGATGCAGAGAGAAGTTTGTTCAGCCTCAGCAGCCAGTTGGTTGTTTCACAAGCTTGACTTCAAATGACTTAATAGGGTCTTAGTATGACCTGGGCATCCATCCTCTTATGACAGTTTGGCTTGAGGTATAGGATTGGGCACTTGGAACTTAAATTATACAGTCTTGGTCCTAATGATTCTGCAGAGAACAGTCTTGTTTGTTTCTTTGGGCTAGGGAGGGTGTAGGTAAGAGATGGGTTGTAACTGGTAGGAATACAAGCCAAGCATTCCCCTTGTTACCTGTGGAGGAAGTTACTGGTAGCACTAAGGTGTCTTTAATTCAGTGCCCTACTTTGGAAGCTGTAGCCAAATAGCGTAATAGGGAGATTTTAAAAAGAAAAAGGTGTGGAAGTATTACTACTGTCATTCCTCTGCTCATACTTGAAAACTATTTTCATTCCTTTTGAAACAAACTGTATTTCAGGTTGCCTCTTCAGTTCTGTGCCTGCAGAAGGTAGGATTGCTCTGGTCAAGTACTAAAATCTGGGGTAACTTTACACTTGAAAAGTGACTACATAATGGTGTGACTTGAGCTGCCTATTTATCCCGTAGTGGCTTTATGTTTGTTGTGTGGGTAAT